>NC_091126.1:34333248-34520748 GCF_040183065.1 Periplaneta americana
TTCCAGTAATTTTCTAATTCTGACAGATTTTTTCAAAGAACTTCGTTGCGTTCCTCTACCACTTGTTTAGTCTACTATCCTAATACGGGTCTGAACAAGTGATACCAATAAGGCACCACTTATGAGGTAACTATGCCAGGATACACTGAGGCAGAGTGGCCAGTTTCCCCCTCCTTGCATACATCGCCGTATAGCTACATAGCACAGTAATCAGACTTCAGATGCATAAAAACAATTGCTTTGCCTCTGACACATATCGTCAAGTGAGGTGTAGGTCTACTGCCTGATAATTTATGTACAATTGTCAAAAAAAAAAAAAGTGGCCGCACTCGTGAACAGCGAATATTTTCAAAGTCCACTTCGGGTCGCGGCGATGTTACACGATGCATGTGCTTGTACAAGCAGTTCCGGAACTAAGAAAGTGTTCCATATCTGCGCCTCGTAGACCAGTAGAGTGCTTGTTTAATGATTCAAAGGTCGTGGGTTAGGGCCCTCCTTAAGTTTACATTTTATTTTTTAATCTTTCTTTAGCGATGTAAATGATATTCAAATTATCATTTATATCCAGTTATCGTTCTTTATGTATATCACGTTATTTATATTTTGTTATCGTTCTTTAGAGATATGAATAAAATTCAAGTCATCATTTGTATTGTGTTATCGTTTTATAACGTTATGAATAATAATAATTATTATTGTATCTCCAATGGGGGTTAGCCCTATTTTACATATGTATGTTAGGGCTATAGTTTTATACACAAAAAAAGATAAGCATGAAGAGAAATGGAAAAGAAAATTAAATTAGCTTACGCGATGTAAAAAAACATAAACAATCCGTAAATTAGGCATTGCGATTGCAAAACAAATATCAGTTATCAATTTGAAACATACAAAAACATTAACAACACACATACGTAACACTTCTATAACACAAATATGCAGCTTTCCGTACCATACATAATAAATTAATACACAATAGTCACACAAACACAATCAAACTATAATTACGACATTGCGACGACATCAAACATCCCATAACTGACTCACATACATAAAAAATCAAGCATTCGTTGCAACACATACACTTCAACATAGTAACCACACTTTTAAAAGTTACAAATTTGGTTCCAAGAAGAATAAATAGGACACTGTTACTAATTACTATTCTTCTACAATTTCTTAAATACATCTGTAATAAATCTGTGAAATTCCGATATGAATAATATTCACGTTTTTTATATTCTATTATCGTTCTTTAGCGATATAAATAATATTCAAGTTATCATTTATATCCTGTTTTCCTTCATTAGCATTATAAAATAATATTAAAGTTATTTATATTGTTATTGTTCTTTCGCTATATAAATAATCTGTATTTTATGTAAGTAATTATTATAACACAAATAACCATCTTTCTTTGTAAAATAGGTTATTTTATTTAGATAATTAAATACGTATTATATAATATCTTATATTAATTAAACAAACCGATATTTATCATTTATATTTTGTTATCGTTCTTTAGTGATACTGTATAAATAATATTCAAGTTATTTATATTTTAATCGTTCTTTAGCGATATAAATAATATAAATTTAATATTAGGTTTGGAAAAATCCAGTTGCATAATACTGGTATTAGTTTTTCTTTTTGTATTATTACATTATACTATCTTGAAACATAATAAAATGAAAAGGAGTAACGAGTAATTGAACCTGAGACGTTGAAATCTAAATTCCGACGTTCGTCCGCTGAGCTACGAGGGCAAAAGTGTGGAAACATTTTCGGAAAAATTGGCGCAATCACACTGTAAGATTTTCTGATGATTCGTAGAAGCTAGTCCAGGATGCGGGGGGCAAAGGCTAATTGAGATTTCCCGGTCTCTGATCGGGTCAAACAACCTGATAGAATTAATATTTAACCCTTGCCGTGACTTTCGGTGAAATCCGGAGGGCCCAATTAATCAAATCCACTCTCCTCATCTCCACGCTTGGGCCCCCTGGAATTTAATAAGATGCGAAAGAGATAGTGGTGTGCGGAAAGCAACGGGATGTTACCGCATTAAGGCCTATCCTTCCCAAGAAAAACTGCAAACATGAACAAAGGAAGCTTTTAATAGAAGAAGAAGGATCTTCTGCGGACCTCTGGAAAAAGAACTAAGGAAGAGACTAGTGAAGTGCTTTGTGTGGAGTGTGGCATCGTATGGGGAAGGAACATGGACATTACGACGAAATGAAGAGAAACGAATTGAAGCATTTGAAATGTGGATGTGGAGAAGAACGGTGCGTGTGAAGTGGACAGACAGAATAAGAAATAAAATTGTGTTTGAAAAAGTGAGTGAAGAAAGAATGATGCTGAAATTGATTAGAAAGAGAAGAAGGAATTGGTTGGGTCTCTGGTTGAAAAGAATAATAGACGACATTAGGATATGTGGATCATATGCGGAGACTAAGAGGAAGGCAGAAAATAGGGAATATTGGAGATTGCTGGGTTTGCAATGAAAGACCTGCCCATGGACAGAACACGTATGTACAGTATGTATGTTCAGAATGCCTGGAATATCGTGTCTAAGAACAGTCACTATTTGCAAAGACTAGTCAATTCCATGCCCACTCGACTGCAAGATGATCGAGAAAAGAGGAAGATAGACTAAATATTGAATTGTGGCTTTTTGTTTTGTTTTTTGAACGCTTAATTGTTTGAATGTTTTAAGGCCGGCGCCAGTAAATTTGTTTTATTTATGCCACGAAAGATATTTTTATTGAGCAAAAAATCTTTTTTCTTTCCATTTGCAGCCACAATATCATAATGATAATGATGAAGTCATGGCATAATATATTAATGAACCTGATGTTAATTACTAAAATAATCGTAAAAGAGAAAGGAGCCTTTATGTATAGTTTGTCTCTCTCAAAAACAGAACAAAAAAGAACATAAAATGCACGAGGTTGTAGTCGAACCGAGGACCTCATGAATAAGAGGCCGGAACGCTACCATTACGCTATCGAATAACACACAGAATACTTCAATTATAACTGTAGATATCAGGCAACGTAGTCCAACAACATGTAACATCGCCTGTCTCCGAATTGTAGCGAAGATACCCGAAGGTAACTTTGTTTCAGGAGAGCGGCCACTTTTTCTTTTGACAGCTGTACATATTAGCCACACTCTATCAGAGGTATCCCTGCATTTTTTCTTTTTCACACTTTTGTTTTCAATATTGCTATTGTCCAACGGCCCGATTTAATTTCCCCGCATGCAAAATAGGCAGCTTTCTGTGTCGGCAGCATAAGACTTGTGAGCAAAAATTCTTCATGCGTCCAACAAAATGCCGATATTCCTCTGAATTCACCGGAGTAACAGTTATTCGAAAAAACATAAAAAATCTTCACAGTCGAAAGAACAACGCTTCTAGCAATAAACAACAAACAACCACATGCTGCCCTCTCGTTCCACAACTCCTACTCTCTGCTAATGACACGATGATATTTTTCGTGTATTTGTTTAACAATTTACATACGATCGAGCTTCTCCATATTGATGTGTTTCATTAAAAAAAAAAAAAGAAAACATACATGTTCAAGACCGTTTCGTAGCGGAGGAAGCCAGCAACGTGTGCATAAAACTACAGCGCTGGTGCGATTTCGAGCAAATCTTCTTTCAGAGACCTACTAACTACAGGTTTTTTAACATTTAGTTAACCATTATATGATTCCACTACACGCCTTATCTACTTTTCTCCCTGCACGAATAGTGTCCCCATAAATTTGTCACGTATTACATGATCTGATGTATTATGAATGATCGTACTATGAAACGCCTGTCAAATTAAGAGTTTAGATCAGCCATGTCAATTGAGCCCACAGGAGCAAGCACGCGTTTTAGAGCCCAGAAGAGCCTGAGCGCTTTACAGCGGAAAGGAAAGAAACAGACGAAAGAGGTGGTATATGCCGCTTGGTCGAGCTATATTCAGGGATGGCCAGCACTGATTCAGTAAATAAAGGGAAGAGAATTTATTACAACTGTATCCATGCTAACTTTCACATTTGTCTGAGAGGTATAAGTGCATTATAAGAATGTAAGTTTTAATTTTAATTCTCATTTTTCACAAGTTTGATTTTTTTATTCAAAGAAATATTTTCTCAACTTTTCCGTATAGAAAAGTGAAATTTTCAGGTATAGGCCTATTTATTTAGTAGCCTTACAGAATGTTTTCATAAATCTAATATACCGTATATACGTATTACTGAAGATAGTGTATTGAAAATTTTGAAAATATTCACATGGAAATTGTTTGTAAGGAAATGAATTAACAAAGCAACTACTGTTACATCATAAGCAAAAGTTACATGCCCATGTGCTGTAAAAATGTCAGCTCTATAGCTTCAGCAGATTTCGAGAAAATAATTTAATATTCTGATGATAGGAAGTTGCTCACAAATATCACCTTAAAAGCATAATGCGATAAGAGTTTTGTTATGTAATATTAGATACACTTAAAACAGATACAGTACCTAGGTAACTTTGTTTTGTACTGTAATATTGTTTTGATTAGTTTATTGATTACTTTTATAAGGCTAAAGATACCATCAATATAAATTCCAACTTATCATGTCATACTCAGTCTCTTTCTTTGGAATATCACTTTCTTTATGAATGATGTGTTTCATCCACTTAATACAGTAAAATATTATACTACTATGGAATTTAAGTGAATATTCCTTCTTAACGCTCTATTATGTTATTAAGATTTAAAACACAAGTGCAATATTAGGACTAAGCAAAATTATCAGGTCGAAATTTCGAATAGGTTTGCCACTTTAGAAAGTTCCGACGAAGTTGAGAAAGAATTAGATGTTAACAGCGTGTAGGAAAATATCGGAGATAGTTTCAAAATTGCAGCTGAGCAGAGCATAAGTTATTATGAAACTAAGAAAAAGAAACCGTGGTTTGATGAAGATTGTTGCATGGTAGTAGAAAGAAGGAAACAGGCAAAATTAAAATTCTTACAGGATCCAGTTGAGGAGAAGAGAGATAATTATTTCAACGAAAGACGGGAAGCAAGTCGTACACTTAGGAATAAAAAGAGAGATTACTTGAAGGAAAAACTGAATGAGGTAGAAACAAATAGTAAGAATAAAAACATTAGAGATTTACATAAGGGTATAAAGGAATTTAAGAACGGATATCAACCTAGGGTAAATGTGATCAAGGATGAGAATGGTGACTTGCTTGCAGACTCTCCATCAATCCTAAACAGATGGAAAAACTATTTTGCGCAACTATTAAATGTACATAGGCCAAATAGAAATTATCGGGACGAAATTGAAATACAAACTGCTGAGCCATTTATACCTGCACCCACGCTTTCAGAAGTCGAAATAGCGATAGAAAATCTGAAAAAGTACAAGTCTCCAGGTATCGATGAAATTCCAGCAGAATTAATACAAGAGGGTGAAAGTGCATTATAAAGCGAAATTTATAAACTTGTACTTGCTATATGGGAAAAGGAAATTGTGCCAGAACAATGGAAGGAGTCCATAATTGTACCTATTTTTAAGAAGGGGGACAAAACCAACTGTGGTAACTTTCGAGGAATATCACTTTTGTTGACGTCGTACAAAATTTTGTCCAATATTCTTTTGAGAAGATTAACTCCGTACGTAGATGAAATTATTGGGGATCATCAGTGTGGTTTTAGGCGTAACAGATCGACTATTGATAAGATTTTTTGTATTCGACAGATAATGGAGAAAAAATGGGAGTATAAGGGTACAGTACATCATTTACTCATAGATTTCAAAAAGGCACATGACTCGGTTAAGAGGGAAGTATTATATGATATTCTTATTGAATTTGGTATTCCAAAGAAACTAGTTCGATTAATTAAAATGTGTCTCAGTGAAACATACAGCAGAGTCCGTATAGGTTAGTTTCTATCTGATGCTTTTCCAATTCACTGCGGGCTAAAGCAGGGAGATGCACTATCACCTTTACTTTTTAACTTCGCTTTAGAATATGCCATTAGGAAAGTTCAGGATAACAGGCAGGGTTTGGAATTGCACGGGATACATCAGCTTCTTGTCTATGCGGATGACGTGAATATGTTAGGAGAAAATCCACAAACGATTAGGGAAAAAACGGAAATTTTACTTGAAGCAAGTAAAGCGATCGGTTTGGAAGTAAATCCCGAAAAGACGAAGTATATGATTATGTCTCGTGACCAGAATATTGTACAAAATGGAAATATAAAAATTGGAGATTTATCCTTCGAAGAGGTGGAAAAATTCAAATATCTTCGAGCAACAGTAACAAATATAAATGATACTCGGGAGGAAATTGAACACAATAAATATGGGAAATGTGTGTTATTATTCGCTTGAGAAGCTTTTATCATCCAGTCTGCTGTCAAAAAATCTGAAAGTTAGAATTTATAAAACAGTTATATTACCGGTTATTCTGTATGGTTGTGAAACTTGGACTCTCACTCTGAGAGAGGAACATAGGTTAAGGGTGTTTGAGAATAAGGTGCTTAGGAAAATATTTGGGACTAAGAGGGATGAAGTTACGGGAGAATGGAGAAAGTTACACAACGCAGAACTGCACGCATTGTATTCTTCACCTGACATAATTAGGAAGTTAAAATCCAGACGTTTGAGATGGGCAGGGCATGTAGCACGTATGGGCGAATCCAGGAATTCATATAGATTGTTAGTCGGGAGACCGGAGGGAAAAAGTCCTTTGGGGAGGCCGAGACGTAGATGGGAGGATAATATTAAAATGGATTTGAGGGAGGTGGGATATGATGATAGGGACTGGATTAATCTTGCACAGGATAGGGACCGATGGCAGGCTTATGTGAGGGCGGGAATGAACCTTCGGGTTCCTTAAAAGCCATTTGTAAGTAAGTAAGTAAGTGCAATATTAAGAAATCAGTGTTAGTACTTTTGGTTTACAGACAATATAGATAATATTAAACAGAAAGTACCAATATAAAAATAACGACATAAAATTTCACGTTCCGTTTGAAGTTTGTGCACCACTGTTTTCTTAATCCAACAGGTTGCTTATTCATAAATACAATCCTTCCTCTTTCCATACTTAGCGTTTGCTGCCCGCGCACGACTTCAATGTCAGAAAAATGCGCTTGCTTTGACATCACTGGTTTAGAGTATACGCGCGTCTTTCAGTCCCATGTACTCCAGTATATATATATATATATATATATATATATATATATATATATTCAGTTTTAGTTGTTTAATCAGTCAATTGTTCGAAGACAACATGGCACCGCTTATGAAGCAACTAGGACAGGAGATAATGGGATAGGGCGACCAGTTCCTCTCTCCCTCCATTGCATACATCGCCCATTAGCTTCATATTACATTAGTCAGACTTTAGATGCAAAGAATTCTTCTTTCTCTGACACACATCGTCGAGTAAGATGTACTGCCTGATAATAGATGTACATATCAGTCAGAAACTCAATCAGGACGCAGTTAAGGGTTGTTAAATTTCTAGGTCGCTCACTCGCCAATATATGACGTAATGGAAGGATTCACTAATGCTGAATTTATCGATATTCGATTAATACTGGATGTTCATTTCAAACTGTGTCATGACGTCACTGTTGATGAGTCAGCGATTTGAAGCGAGTTTCAGCTTTTGTGTCAGAGAAGTTGCCTATTAATCAAGGCGTTCAATCTGAACTTGAGAACTTGTACGGTATAACTTGAACGTCGTAGCAACAGATGGCGGTCTGTACGGTCTGTGTGCTACCATAACCTCTTTCGAACTGTGTTTTGCGCGGCCAAGTCGTACGCAGGGTATTTGTTATCATCGGTTGCGTACGGCAACATTCCACAACACAAATCAAATGCTCCGTGTCCATGTTTACCGTCGAAATTAATGTCAACAAATACGTAAGTAATCGTCTTAACCCTCTCCACATATCCCGACAGTAAGAAAAAAACTTACACCAGTACGTGTTTCCAAACAGTTCACATTCCTGCCACTACCGTACGTATCGGCAAGTACACTTATGAATGAACGCCGTACTTGCTAGGCAACGTCTCTGGCACATAAGTAATACACCTCTGCGGAAGTGTAGGAAGATTGAATTCTCTAGGCTCATCGACTAGCCACATGACGGCATACAGCGAACCATGACACACTTTGAACTGAACACCCAGTATACGTAACGTAGCGTCCACACCTGTGGAGTAACGGTCAGCGCGTCTGGCTGCGAAACCAGGTGGCCCGGGTTCGAATCCCGGTCGGGGCAAGTTACCTGGTTGAGGTTTTTTTCGGGGTTTTCCCTAAACCCAATACGAGCAAATGCTGGGTAACTTTCGGTGCTGGACCCCGGGCTCGTTTCACCGGCATTATCACCTTCATATTATTCAGACGCTAAATAACCTAGATGTTGATACAGCGTCGTAAAATAACCCAATAAAGTATACATAGCAGCAGCAGAGTCTGCAAACGTGGCTAGGGCGCTCCACCGATAAATATTTCAAAATAGTTGAAATCATAATCAGACGAATCTTCGTTGTTGTGCACCAAAACTCCGGCATGCAGGATATCTTTGCCCTTAAAACATGCTACAGTGACACTCTCTCGTTTAGCAGCGCGGTTTTCATTTTCCCATCGACCGCCGCTTGAGCTTATTTGCGGCCAAGCGGCCACCCGGTCTGCCGGCACTGAAACGTTTGGTATAGGAATTTGTACTCACCCAGCTCAAAGTAGGTGTTGAAAATTCCTCCCACCAACTGCTACACACTGTTGATACCTTCTTAATTAATTAAGAAGTTCTGCTTCACTGATTGACTCCATTTCAGTTCTTATATAGTCTTTTAAGCCAGTCATGTCAATTGATGCCCATAGGAGCAAGCGCGCGTTTTAGAGCTCAAGGGAGAGTGAGCGCTTTACAGCGGAAAAGAAAGAAACAGACGAAAGAGGTAGTATATGCCGCTTGGTCGAGCTATATTCAGATATGGCCAGCACTGATTCAGTAAATAAAGGAAGAGAACTTATTACAACTGTATCCATGTTAACTTTTACATTTGTCTGAGAGGTATAAGTGCATTATAAGAATGTAAGTTTTAATTTTAGTCCTCATTTTTCACAGGTTTGATTTTTTATTCAAAAGAAATATTTCCTTAACTCTTATTTATAAAAAAGTGAAATTTTTAGATATAGGCCTATTTACTTAGTAGCCTTACAGAATGTTTTCGTAAATCTAATATACCGTAAATACGTATTACTGGATATAGTGTAATGAAAATTTGGAAAATATTCGCATGGAAATTGTTTGTAAGGAAACGAATTAACAAAGCAACTACTGTTACATCATAAGCAAAATATATGTGCCCATATGTTGTAAAAATGTCAGCTCTACAGCTTCAGCACATTTCGAGAAATTAATTTAATATTCTAATGATAGCAAGTTCCTCACCAATATCACCTTAAAAGCATAATGCGTTACGAGTTTTGTTATGGAATATTAGTTACACTTAAAACATATACAGCACCTAGGTAACTTTTCTTTGTACTGTAATATTGTTTTGATTAGTTTATTGATTACTTTTATAAGGCTAAAGGTACCATCAATATCAATTCTAACTTACCATGTCATACTCAATCCCTCTCTCTCTCTCTCTCTCTCTGTCTCTCTCTCTCTCTTTTTTTTTTTTTTTTTTTTTTTGGATATCACTTTCTTTATGAATAATGTGTTTCATCCATTTAGTACAGTATAGTTGTACTACTATGGAATTTATGCGAATATTCCTTCTCAAATCTTTATTGTTATTAACATTTAAAACACAACTGCAATATTAAGACATTGGTATTAGTACTTTTGTTTTACAGGCAATATAGATAATATCGAACAGAAAGAAGCCATATAAAAAAACATAAAATTTCAAGTTCCGTTTGAAGTTTGTGCACCACTGTTTTCTTAATCCAACAGGCTGCTTATTCATACACACAACCCTTCCTCTTTTCATACTTAGCGCTTGATGCCCGCGCACGACGTCAAGGTCAGAAAAATGCGCTTGCTTTGACATCACTGTCCTAAGTGATTACTTCCGTACTGGTATTCTCCAAGTATAAGTGGTCGTTGGGAGCAAAGGCTAATTGGGATTTCCCAGTCACTACTCGGGTAAAGAAAACCTGATGTAACTGATATTTAACCCTTGCGGTAAATTTCGGTGAAGTCCGGCGGGTCTGATTAGTCAAATCCACTCTCCTCACCTCCACTCTGGGGGCCCCTGGGATCTTTTTAAGATGCGAAAGTGAGAGTGGTGTGAGGAAAGCAACGGGAAGCTACCGCATTTATCTTTTCCAAGAGAAACTGCAAACATGATAGACGACATTAAGATATATGGATCATATGAGGAAACAAAGAGTAAGAAAGAAAATAGGAAAGATTGAAGGAAGCCGGATTTGCAGTGAAAGACCTGCAGAAAACTAAATGAATAAATGAAATTAAGTGGACGTTGGGGCCCTCCACCAATATTTTATACAAGCAGTGTCTATGAACCCAGGCTCCTCCAGTTCGAAGCCGCGGCTCTGTTGACTGGCAATTCTGTTTCACGGCCCAGCAGCTGCCGCTACATTCAACGCGTGGCCAGTCTTTGTTTCTTTATGATTTGCAGATACGTTAGCCACCGCGCGATGCTGAGCGACAATTGTGATTCCTCGTTGGCCGTCGCGTGCCTCCCTAATGGGGCTCCATTAGCCTCGCTCATTTAGGAACAGGGAAAAGCTGTTCGCCACGACACGCACGCGCACGCGCAGATGGCTCGCGACGCCGCGCCGCGCCGGCCGTCTCTCTCGTCCCCCGATGCGATGTGTGCCGCACAAAAGTTCAGATAATAAAGTTAGTCTGCATTAACTTTTCTCCATTTCTCACTCCGATCGTTTAAATGGATACGGACACTTAAACAGCTTCTGTTTATGAAGGAAGCTGTCGTTAAACAACTTAAATAAATAGACGCTTTAATGTAACGTGCGCATCTCGAGATGAAGTCTGTGAGCGAGTAGTCTTACAACACGTTCTTGTCATAATCTACTTCAAGATTGGATTGACCCTTTGATTGTACCGTTTGCGCTCTTGTGAGATTTGCGAACCATTGCTTCAAATTAACACTGTGACTCTGCGATCATGTTGTGGGCACGGCGCAAGGTCACCCATAATTGCAAAAGAGAGGACGAACTGCCAACCTTCATATCGAATCCGGATAAGTTTCATTTCTAGCTAAGAAAGCGACACTTTTAGCCACACCTGAGAAAACCATTTTAATGTGATGATGATGATGATGATGATGATATATAGTATAAGTAGTAGTACTATTACTTCTACTACTGCTATTATTATTATTATTATTATTATTATTATTACTATTATTATTATTTACAACTAGATTCATTACTTTTTGCAGACTATTTAGCTCTGGTGGTATCCTCAGAAATGAATTACAACGTTCAACTTTTAATTTTAACAAAATTGGAATTAAATATGATATGAAAATCAATAAAGAAAAAACTAAAATTATGGCCTTCTGCGGAAAATACCCTGTGTCTAGCAAAATATGTTTAGATTAAAAAATATTTGAAAGAGTAAATTATTTTACATATCTCGGATACACATTATCTTTTTTCGATGAAGTAGACATTTCACAGAAAATTTCTAAATACACCAAAACAATGGGAATGATTAACAGCATTATGAAACCTTCCCTAGTACAAAGGCATACTAGAATTCCCCTATACAAGACCTTGGCGAGACCTGTACTTTGTTACGGCAGTGAGGCATGGACATTGAGGAAGAAAGACGAAAGCAGAATAACGGGTAATGAAATGAAATTTATGAGATATACAGCGGGATATACGAAATGGGATCACAAATGCAATGAAGATGTAATGGAAGAATTACAACTAGAACCTGTAATTAATCACGTAAAACATTATCAGAACAACTGGATAAATCATCTGCATCGCATGGATAGAGATAGAATCCCAAAAGTCATGCTCCACTATCGTCCAAACGGGAAGAGATCTCTCGGTCGTCCAAAGAAACGCTGGATTGAAAATTCAACTGTGAGATCGTAACAGGCCATTTGGCCTAATACTTGAAGGGAAGAAGATTATTATTATTATTATTATTATTATTATTATTATTATTATTATTATTATTATTACCAGATAACAGATAACAGATTTTGGGTCCCGACATTGAACATTAAGTGTACGTAAGTTGCAGGGAGAATCAATGAATTCATTGCTACCCTCCCTCCGTACTCCAAGGGTCGTGACGTATTGTCACTGTGTGGGACCGAAAATTCTCTTTCTGGTTATGATTATTATTATGATTATCATCATCATCTTAATAATAATAATCACCATCATCATCATCATCATAGGGGCGGCCGGGTAGCTCAGTTGGTAGAGCAGCTGGCTACGGACTGGAAGTTCCGGGGTTCGATCCCAAGTGGTGACGGAATTTTCTCGTTGCTAAACTTCCAAACGGCCCCGAGGTTCACTCAGCCTCCTATTAAATTGAGTACCGGGTCTTTCCCGGGGGTAAAAGGCGGTCGGAGCGTGGTGCCGATCACACCACCTCATTCTGGTGCCAAGGTCATGGAAAGCATGGGGCTCTACCTCCATACCCCCAAGTGCCTTCATGGCATGTGACGGGGATACCTTTTATCATCACCATCATAGATTTATTTAATTTTGCATGTTTACATCAAGCACCTGCTCGAACTCCTAGTAGATTGGCATGTTACTGTAAATTCTCTCTTTTTATGATTATCTACACCAGATATATATATATATATATATATATATATATATATATATATATATATATATATTACCAGCCCTGAGCACAAAGGCAGGCAGTGAGCGTGAGTAGTGGACTTCAGGCGAACAGCGACAGTTGAAAGCTGTGATACCTGCCTTTTACAATCCGTCACTCAGCAATGCTTGCCTACCTGTGTACTCGTATCGGTTCGGAACATAACTGTCTCAGTTGGGAAGGTGGAGTGGGAAGTTAAGGGGTGGTCTGCGGTGACTCAATCGTGTTAATAACGCCCAGACCTGCACTAGTCCAAATACACTTTGTAACTAAAACGGAACCATGCCATCTTACATGATTATTATGTGATGAATTCTCAACATGAAACTAAATTCTCTATCGAGCTCGGTGTTAGAAAGTACATGAATGATAATGCCTATGAAAATAAACAATTCATTCATTCATTCATTCATTCATTCATTCATTCATTCATTCATTCATTCATTTTATTCCATAGATCTTACATGAGCAATGAAGCTTTAAGATGTGGAACATGACAACATTTTACAATATTACAATTACAATTTTTACAAATTTTTATAGTTTTACAATTGAGTAATTATTTCTTGTGCTTCACTAAGGAAGAAAGAACATGGAAAAGATAAAACAGCACACCACGATTTTTAACACCTATTAAGCGGCAGCCCAAAACCAAAACTTTACACCTGTAATTTGATTACCAAACCGCACATTTTAAGCAGACTTATATCAGAAAGAAGTAAAGGAATTGGCGGGGTCACTGGTTGAGAAGAAACTGCCTACTGAAGGATGCACTGAGAGGAAAGGTGAGCGGGAGAAGAGTTCGGGTCAGAAGAAGGTATCAGATGATAGTCGAGATTAAGATATGTGAATCATATGCTGAGACTAAGGTGAAGGCAGAAAATAGGAAAGACTGGATAATTCTGGGTTAGCTAATGACTTTTAAAAACTGAGTCATTATTTATTTGTTTGTTTGTTTGTTTGTTTGTTTATTTATTTATTTAATGTAGGAAGTTACAAGTCTTCACTTAAAGTACTTGTTAATTTTTTTTAGGATCTCGTAACAGCACTCGACCTCAGAGAGAAATCTACCATTCGGAGATATGCTCCTATATGTTGTCAGTCTCAATTTGTTTTAGAACATCTGCGACGAGGAAGAATCACTTGCAATATTAAAGTGACAAGAAGTTAATGAAGGCCATCTGCGTCACTGCTGCTTCTGTACATTAGCATTCCTTTGGTGCCGAGTCCGTGACGGAGGAGAGAATGGAGGACACTCCTCATTTGTATACCGGGAGGTTTCTGTAATATACAGTAGAACTGAATGGCAAGCAATCTGCTGATTGACAAATAAGAGGTATAGTTGGAGGTTCTTATTGGACGGGATATGGAACATCCCAAACTACTTCAGTCTAGTAGGCTTTTTGTGTACTCTGATGGAATGAGTTTCGTGCCAGACTAAGCCGGCTTCACCATCCGCCACACTACTCATTCTTTTCCGATCACCAAATCCGTATACCATATATCTAGTGGTGGCCTGACTTAACTCCTGAATCTAGGCTACCTGAGCCACATCAGGGGGATAAAAATCCTGGGGAGCTTCCGTGCCTCTGATGAATATACTGTATAAAGAATGAACCGTAATGTTTTAATTTCAGGGGGTTATTCTTTGAGATATTTGAAACAAAACCGTTTAATATAATTTTGCTCTCTTTTCGATATACAAATTGTTTTGTGCGAGATCGTGCGTATTTGCTTGGTTTCCGCACAAAACCAATCCGCAGAAAGTCTAAAATTCCACATTCAGTATTCCCAACCTAACACATAACAATTTCCCTCTTCTTACCGCTTAAGTGACATATTGATTTTACTGCTTTAGGCTTTTAACATATTATTTTTAGAGACGTTGCACTGCAATTTCACCTAAATTGCACTTAATTATTGTTTTTAAATATTTGCAAAAATTAAGTAAACTCTACAACTCCACTAAAGTTACTGCATTCGTGATGCAAGTAACATTAAGGAAGCCGTGAAAAATTCAACAAGATTCCAGACTCATCATAGACTGGGGAAAAAAAAGACACGTATAACACGGCCTGCTGGAGTATAGTAAACACAGAAAATATTTTAAAGCAACAATGTTGAAGATAGATATTTTTGTTTTGCAAATTTGACGTCATTGAACAGAAACCAAGATGGAGATTTCATTGCAACTAATTAGAAATTCCTCTTTCAGGTATGTAATAAACGATCTTCGCACAAAATAATGTACGATACACGAGCGGTATGTTTTCTTTCAATTCTCGGAAATTAAAAAAAGCTCAACTACGTTTCGCTTTTTCAAACTTTTCCTCGAACATGAAAACTTCAACATACCGCTCTTGTAACGCATATTACTATTGTATGAAATATTCCATACCGGAATTTGGTAGAGCCATTGATTGAATTTCCAATATGCTTAGTCAATTTAAGAGAGAAGTGTTTTATGATGGTATGATTGAAAGAATTTTAATTTTGTCCTTTAAACGTGCAGATATTTGGTCTTATTTCCACGTTACATGTGGTTAACGGGGAATATTTAATTGGTGTTATTTGTTCCGTAGACAGAGATATACAAATGCTTTGGCATAATGGAGGATTTTCCTTTGAGAACATCTCGAATATAGCAAAAGCTTTAGCATCCAGGACTTTAAAAATAAGGCTAGCCAATTTTCCTTTACTTTTCGCCCCACACTGTCGGGAATAGAACAAAGATTAAATTTCGTTTCTCAAAAAGTCGCTAGTGACACATGTTAGGGAGTGCAAACAGTTTCCAGTGACGTGGTTGCTTTTGGTGGACAGGAAAAATGAACAGATTTAAATACAAATTCCATTTCAATTCATTGTTTGGCAGCATGTTTTTGAGCTATATCATTACTCAACTCCAACGAATTAACCATCTCTTTAATTGTTTGTAGATGCTGCGCACAATACTTACAGGGCTGCATCGAACCAAATTCCCCTAAAAGGTTAACACTGGTGAGCCACCGTAGGAGCTCAGTCGTTAGTGCGTTTGCCTGCTGATCCGGAGTTGCACTCGGGCGTGGGTTCGATTTCCTCTTGGGTTGAATACATGATTGGGTTTTTTCGAGGTTTTTCCCAACCGTAAGATGAATTTCAGGCAATCTATGACAAATCGTTTGTCTCATCTCGTCAAATACCATCTCGCTATCACCAATTCCATCGAAGTTAAATATCCCAATATTTGATACAGCGTCAAATTTACTGGTGCAGGTTGAAGCGGAATATTACGTAATATTGTATTAAATAGAAGCATTGAAAATGTTGTACATTTAAGCTTGACGAAAATATGCACTTTTACGCAACATGAAACTATACTTAATCCATTTTAAAATATATATATGAATCTCTTATTTATGAAAAGCCCTAAGTCACAAAATTTAAATATTTAGAAAATAAAGAATACTTTAGCTTCGTACGTACTAATATGTAAATTTTTATAAAACCAGTAAATAATCATACGTATATAGTACGCAAGTTGTGATCAGCTTGTGTAATTTGTTCTATCAAAATTAAGATGTCGTGTTATGAAAAATTGGACTTACTTACTTATTTACTTACGTACTTACTTACTTACTTATTTACTGGCTTTTAAGGAACCCGGAGGTTCATTGCCGCCGTCACATAAGCCCGCCATTGGTCCCTATCCTGAGCAAGATTAATCCATTCTCTATCATCATATCCCACCTCCCTCAAATCCATTTTAATATTATCTTCCCATCTACATCGCGGCCTCCCTAAAGGTCTTTTTCCCTCCGGCCTCCCAACTAACATTCTATATGCAGTCGCCCTGGTTGGCAAGTTGGTATAGCGCTGGCCTTCTATGCCCAAGGTTGCGGGTTCGATCCCGGGCAAGGTCTACTGACAGGCTCATGTCAGTAGACTTACTGGCATGTAAAAACTCCTGCGGGACAAAATTCCGGCACATCCGGCGACGCTGATATAACCTCTGCAGTTGCGGGCGTCGTTAAATAAACATAACATTAATAATATTCTATATGCAATTCTGGATTCGCCCATCCGTGCTACATGCCCTGCCCATCGCAAACGTCTGGATTTAATGTTCCCAATTATGTCAGGTGAAGGCTACAATGCGTGCAGTTCTGTGTTGTGTAACTTTCTCCATTCTCCTATAACTTCATCCCTCTTAGCCCCAAATATTTTCCTAAGCACCTTATTCTCAAACATCCTTAATCTCTGTTCCTCTCTCAAAGTGAGAGTCCAAGTTTCACAACCATACAGAACAACCGGTAATATAACTGTGTTATAAATTCTAACTTTCAGATTTTTCGACAGCAAACTGGACTTAGAATCTTTAAAAAATCAATGGAATATTTTTCTTGTGGGCTTAATTTATGTGTTATTTTGAATATATTTTACATGATGAATAGAAAGTTAAGTTTGGAGAAGTTAAAGAACATTAATTAAGACCTACTTTTATAGATTAAAACTACGGAATTACAATAACAGTAACTATGGAATTACAATAAGAATTGCTGTAAGCAGAAAGAGCTTCAGTACGGAATTTATTAGAATCAGACTAGCATTTGGAAATGCTATCTGAGGTAATAGGTCTAACATTGTTTACTGAAAGTATTTCAGTTATGCGCTTGGGAGACATTGAATGGCGGGTTGAAATTTGCTGTTCCTCGTAAAAGGAACAGAGAAGAGAGAGAGAGAGAGCATATTTTATATCGTTACAATTGTATAACTGATACTATTAAAACGTTTATTTTTACCTGTAAAATACGTCGAAAACCGGTATTTTAAACTGGTATTTATAGATTAAATATCGATATTCAATGAGGAGCAAATAGGACATACAAAAATAAAATTAATCAATGGAAGACAGCCTGACTCGATGATGTACGCATGTAACAAGACAACAGGTCAGTTACATGAACACAAGCCATCTACAACAACACACAATAGAAACAGGAACTCAACAAGAGTAAAAACTGTCTACTGATATACCCATAGATCCTAAAAAAAAAAAAAAAAAACACGCGATGTGACCATGACCACAGATGTTAAAGCGTGTATTAAAATTTAAAATAAAAAAGGCAATAGAATACCGAGTAAAGCATTAAATTTCCTAAATTAAATTCAAATATTCATGTTGTAGAACTTTAATATTTTATGGCACTATCTAATTCATGTGGGCTACTATGCCTATATCGGTAGAAAATTCTATAATGTCATATCGGTATTAAAGATACACGGAATTCACTACAAAGGGATTATTAAATACTGAACAAATAGGCCAACCTATTTTTGTCGGTAAACCAGTTTCAGTTTCGACTCGGACTCTGGTTATCAATAATTTGTGTTTCATTCACTTTATAGTGTTATATCGTTATTTTATTAATGGACGTCAATATCGGTAAAAACGTCCTAAACTGACGTCATACCGATATTAGGGATTTGCGATATTTTAATCGGTACTGAAAAATGACGAAAAAAAATGCCGGTATTTACCGCTATATTCAATAGCGATACGGCCTCTACGTTAAATAAATGCACAGCCTCTTTTTATAGAAGTATACAGGTACAACTCTAACACATTGTAGCTTTTACTGGAAAGATTTTAACGCGCGGCTCCCGACAGGATCTCCTTGGCTGTCTGCGCATGCGAGGTATGCGCAGATTCAGTTAATTAAAGCCTAAACTAACCAAACCTAACTTTCATATATGCAAGATGTGTAATCGGAGCACGAAGGGAACTTCTTCATTTGATCTGGAATGTACACGCGAAAATAAATTCAGGTAAGGATCGCGCTGAGAGGTCCGTGCATGAGCCACAGCCAAACTCTCCCTGTGTCGAGCCCCTGCTAGATTCTACACTTCAACTTTAGATTCGAAAGTCCACAGGTAACAGTGCCGCCAAACTCGTTTATTATTTATGAAGCGCCCTCTTGCGTCACTTAGGATCTTTCATAAACAAACGCAAACTTCTGTCAACTGTATACATTGCAGCAGTGAGAGAGTATTTTCATAACTAAGCAATGTGTCTACATTAAAAGGAGGGTTTTCATTCATAAACCTATTTTTTTCCCCATTTCTGGAGTTTGAGTCTTTCATAAACAAGTGTCGGCCTGGTTGGCGCAGTTGGTATAGCGCTGGCCTTCTATGCCCGAGGTTGTGGGTTCGATCCCTGGCCAGGTCGATGGGATTTAAGTGTGCTTAAATACGAGAGGCTCATGCCAGTAAATTTACAATCATGTAAAAGCACTCCTGAGGGACAAAATTCCGGCACATCGGCGACGCTGATATAACTTCGGCAGTTGCGAGCGTCGTTAAATATTACATAACATTTAACATGTCACAAACAAGTGATTCTCATAACTGATAAAATGTGTAAGAATGACTACGAGGCGCATCCAGAAAGTAAGCTTCCCTATTTAAAAAAAAAAAAGAACACACTTTCAGGAAAACATTTATTGGCAACAGGTACAGCAATGTTTCAGCTATTTTTCAACATAGCCACCATCAGAATTGAGACACTTGTCGTATAGTGGGATCAACTTTTGTATCCCTCTGTCGTAGAACTCTGCCGCCTGGGAATGGAACCAGCGTGTGACAGACGTCTTCAGCTCTTCGTCGTTGCCAAAACGCTCACCGGAGGACAGGAATTTCTTGAGGTGCAAGAAAACGTGAAAATCGCTAGGAGCAAGATCAGGACTGTAGGGTGGGTGATCAAACAACTCACAGCCAAATTCCGTCAAAACAGCTGCTGTGCGCCGAGCCGTATGTGGACGAGCATTGTCATGGAGGAGCACAACACCTGCAGTAAGCATTCCACGCCTCTTGTTTTGAATGGCACGTCGCAATTTTCGCAGTGTTTCACAGTAACGGTCAGCGTTCACTGTTTCACCTCTTGGAAGGAAGTCAATCAGCAGAATGCCCTTCCTGTCCCAGAACACCGTGCACATCACTTTCCGTACCGACAGCGTCTGTTTGAATTTCGTCCTGACCGGAGATCCACTATGCCGCCAATGCATTGACTGCTGCTTGGTTTCCGGGGTGAAGTGCGAAATCCAAGTCTCATCGCCCGTGACGATCCTGTCGAGGAACTCGTCGACGTCATCGTGATACCGTTGCAGAAATGTCAGTGCTGCTCCTAAACGTGCATTTTGTGTTCGGGTGTCAGGTTTTTCGGCACCCACCTGGCACACACTTTTTTGAACAGCTGGTGCTTAGTGACAATCTCATGCAACAAGGATCGCGATATCTGCGGAAAATGGCTGCTCAGCTCTGTAATCGTGAAGCGACGGTTCTCCATGATGCACTGCCGCACCAGCTCAACACGATCATCATTGATGAGGGACGGTCGCCCACTGCGCTCTTCATCATGGACACTTTGACAACCTTCGGAAAACTGCCTACACCAGCGACGCACCATCTGCTTACTCATGATGTTCGGCCCATAGACCTGACAGAGCTGCTGACGAATTTCAATTGGCGCAATGCTTTGTGCATTAAAGAACTTTATCACCGAACCTCGCAGGCGGCGGGAGAAGGAATAAGAGCTTCCAATTCGGACCACTGCTGCCACGCTACTGGCACCAGGCGGAACCTGTCCGGCTGGCATATGATTGATACGTCATAGATCTGTTACGCATGCGCAATTGACACGGCTAATTACGTTTACTTTCAAGGGGGAAAAATCGGGAAACTTACTTTCTGGATGCGCCTCATATATTTATACCCTCTAGGAAAAAGTGTGCATATGTGCGAACTTCGAAGCCTAATTATTATTATTATTATTATTATTATTATTATTATTATTATTATTATTATTATTATTATTATTATTATTATTATTATTATTATTTTCGAATGCTCACCTCACAAGAGACGTAGAAAACGAAGCAGTTGATTTGTCAATTCAAAACTGCATAAGCTGATATGTACATTTTTCTTATGTTTTAAAGTTAATTCTTTCATGAAAAATTTTGGATGCATTAGAAGAATTTTTTTAATCAGTATTAATGTTAGCTATTAAAGGAGTAGACAGACCATGTTTTCCAATAACGTTACAAACAACATTTGCAACATATATAGACAACAACATATTTTTTTCCGAAATTGTACACATCAGCTTCTCCCGTAGGCACCATGTGCTTGTGAGTTTCTGTCTTTACGTCTCTGTTACAGAAAACTTGTTTTTTTTTTTTTTTTAAGTCTTTCCTCTAGGAAGTACTGTACATTGTGGTCCAGTGAAGTCCTACCTTCTTCCTCTATTACTGTTTCTTTCCCCAACATTTTTAACTAAACAGTTGTTGTTCTGAGAATTAATCCGCTGAATTTAAACTTGCAGAACAGAGTACACTATTACAATAAGTGTAAAAACTGAAGAGAAGAATTTCCTTGAATCCTTTCCAAGTGTAAGAATAAGAGATGACTGGGTCCCGAGTGCCTGCCTGAGATAGATATTTATTCACTGTAATTGACGTCTGTGAACGCTTTTAAAAGTGTTATAAATTATTCCTTTTCTCGACAGATTTTAACACCGAGGGCCATTGTACGCATTGCAACTTGAGCTTCAGATGTGCAGGTTGGCTGCGAGGCTCAGAGAGTCGAGAGCGACAACGGCCTCGCGCACTTCCCAGCCGCATGGCGAACTTTTCACTCATACGCGGAAATATGTGACAGTAGTTTACCACAGTTAATACATATTTGTGTCTCCATACAAAACGTGATAGAAGTACTGTTCGTACGGTAGGAACCTCTGGTTAAATGACATTTACATGGTCCTCATATACAGCGTGTTTCAAAACGGTGGTAACGCTTTCATATGATTATTATCAAGCAGTGATGTCAAAGCAAGCACATTCTTCTGAGTTTCACGTCGTGCGCGGGCATCAAGCGCTAAGTATGGAAGGAGGAAGGATTAGGTATATGAATAAGCGGGCAGGGCATAGTTGCGCCACACGGTCAGATAAAATACAGCATATAAAAAAGGGTCCCTGTTTTGTGGGCATAGTTGCGCCCCGTTCCCATCAGGTAGAAAAAAGGCATGGCATAGTTGCGCCCCGTTCCCTTCAGGTAGAGAAAAGGTCATGGCATAGTTGCGCCCCGATGAAATAGGTAGAGAAAAAGACACTACGGAAACTCCAGACTCGTAATCAACCAACCTTATTGATTTCTTATTCGATTTATATTCATTATCGATACCATTAAAATGAACAGCATGAAGTTGGCAGTATTTTATTAACTGTTTTTCTACTGTTTATGCAGTGATTATCGATAGCCTACCGTTAAAATGAACACCATGAAGTTGGCAGTACTTTATTAACTGTTTTTCTACTGTTTATGCAGTGATTATCAGTAGCCTACCGTTAAAATGAACACCATGAAGTTGGCAGTACTTTATTAACTGACATATTCAAATGAGTGAGCCGTTGGAATATGGGGCCTTAGGAGTCTTGACATTTTATTAGTGATATTCACACCGTCTGTGACGTATAGTGAGGTTAATTTAAATGAATGTTAAGTTTAGTGAAAAGGGTGAAGAGTTAATAATTGATAATGGTTCTAAGTTTCAATTTTCGAAACCCTGTACAGTAGTGTTAAGATATCGATGTAGAAACAAAAAATGCAGTTCATTTATTGTGTGTGATTGATATAAAAGTGTTATTTTAAATAGCAAAATTGATCATATGCTACGCCTACTTGTTTTCAATGCAGCTATCGCTGTAATATTTGCAAGTAATTTGTTTATATTATGACAATCACTTTCGTGTGTACTATGCCCATCGGGGCGCAACTATGCCATGTCCATTCTGCTAAATGATTTCTTCGGGGCGCAACTATGCCATGTCCATTCTGCTAAATGATTTCTTCGGGGCGCAACTATGCCATGTGCCATCTGCTACCTGATTTCTTCGGGGCGCAACTATGCCATGTGCCATCTGCTACCTGATTTCTTCGGGGCGCAATTATGCCATGCCTAGGCCTCCCAATTGACCGCGGGGCGCAACTATGCCATACCGGAATAAGCAGCCTGTTGGATTAAGAAAATATTTGTGCACAAACTTCAAACGGAACGTGAAATTTTATGTCATTATTTTCATTCGGCTTCTTTCTATTTGATATTATCTATATTGCCTATAAAACAAAGGTACTGACACCAATTTCTTAATATTGCAGTTGTGTTTTAAACGTTAATAACATAATGAAGAGTTAAGGAGGGATATTCACATAAATTTCATAGTAGTACAACTATATTGTACTAAGTGAATGAAACATCGTTCATAAAGATATATCCAAAAGAAAGAGATTGAGTATGACATGGTAAGTTGAAATTGATATTGATGGTATCTTTAGCCTTATGAAAGCAATCAATAAACTAATGAAAACAACTAGGTATATGTTTTAACTGTAACTGATATTACATAACAAAACTCTTATTGCATTATGCTTTTAAGGTAATATTGGTGCACAACTTCCTGTCATCAGAATATTAAATTATTTTCTCGAAATCTGCTTAAGCTATAGAGCTGACGTTTCTATAACACATGGGCACATGTCTTTTGTGTATGATGTAACAGTAGTTGCTTTGTTAATTCATTTCCTTACAAACATTTCCCATGCGAATATTTTCAAAATTTGTAATACACATCTTCAGTAATACGTTTTTACGATATACTAGATTTACGAAAATATTGTTTCAGTACTTGTAAAGCTATTAAATAAACATATCTGAAAATTTCACTTTTCTCTAAAAAAGTTGAGAAAATATTTCTTTTAAATAAAAAGGCATGCTTGTGAAAAATGAGCATTAAAATTAAAACTTACATTCTTATAGGCTGCTTCTCAGACAAATCTAAAAAATTAACATGGGAACAGTTTTAATACGTTCTCTTCCCTTTATCCATTGAATCAGTGCTGGCCATCCCTGTACATAGCTCGACCAAGCGGCATATACTACCTATCTCGTCTGTCTCTTTCCTCTCCGTTGTAAAACGCTCAGGCTCTCCTGAGCTCTAAAGCGCGCGCTTGCGCCTATGGGCATCAGTTGACATGACTGTTATAAAGTATTAATGAGAAATTAACATGGTGCTCCAGCTCACATTAGCAGACGGATGAGACATCAACTGGACCCCAAGTTTCAAAGTAGATGGATTTTTTAAGTTGGTTATTTAACGACGCTGTATAAACTACAAGGTTATTTAGCGTCGATGAGATTGGTCATAGCGAGATGATATTTGGAGAAATGAGGCCGAGGATTCGCCATAGATTACCTGGCATTCACCTTACGGTTGGGGAAAACCTCGGAAAAAACCCAACCAGGTAATCAGCCCAGTCGGTGACTAAATAGATGGATTGGACGCTATGGACCCGTCAGCTGACCTGGTAGATCTCCCAGTTTAGATCTCTTAAATTATTTCCTATGGGGCGATATGAAAAGAAGGGTCTACGTCTACGTGACAGGGGTCCCAGACGTTGAAATGTTGAGGGTACTCACTTTCCAGGCAACAGTGAACATCAGGAATGACAATGTTTCGCGGAGGGTTGTTCAGAACTTGAGCAGGAGTTGTGTTGCCTGTATTGAAGTAAATGATCAATACTTCGAACAATTCCTCTAAATCACTTGTGAACAATCATTAACCTATATTATTACGATGTACCGAAATACATATGATATTTCCGTGCAGGAATTCTGCATTATCATATGATGAAGGATCGGTGGAGCGGAGAAAAATTCTCTCCGGCACCAGGATTCGAATCCGGGTTTTCAGTTCTATGTGCTGACGCTCTATCCACTAAGCCACACCGGATTCGAATTCCGATGCCGGATTGAATCCTCTCAGTTTAAGCTTCACCTCTTAGTTTCCCTTTAGTGGCCAACCCTCATGCACTGTGCCACAGATGTGTGACAGTGGCACAACGTCCAACACACTATGTGCAGAGGTGCACTCATTACGAGTGATTAAGTGGCCGGGATCCGACGGAATGAGCGTGATTATATTCTGAATGAGATGAAGGTGATAATGACGGTGAAAGGAGTCCGGGGTCCAACACCGAAAGTTACCCAGCATTTGCTCGTATTGGGTTTAGAGAAAACCCCGGGAAAACCTCAACCAGGTAAATTGCCCCGACCGGGAATCGAACCCGCGCCATCTGGTTTCGCGGCCAGACGCGCTAACTGTTACTCCGCAGGTGTGGACGGTATTACTTACGGCTCACTCTGTATATCCCGATGTGTCCCGAATTGCTAAAGCATAATTGTATCAGAATGCATTTTCTACTCTGATCTTCCTCAAGAACAAAAACGTAGGAGGAAACTTAATGTTGAGGTAGACTTGCGAGTTAAATTATTTACAATTGTGCCATATTACGCAAAGCAAAATCAGTTATCTCACTGATAATCTTACGGTAAATCTAAAAACCTGGTTTACTTTTTCACCATTCCACGGATAATCTTATTGTAAGTGTAAAAACTTGTTTCATTTTTCACAGCATAGCATGTTATAACCTAAAATAACTTTATTTTTAAGTATTTCCAGATTATATTCAAAAGCTAAATTGAAAATTAATATCGTTGTCAATTTTTTATGTGTTTAATTTAATTAATTATGCAAATGTTTATTGAGTAAAACATGACTGTCGGCCTAAATTACATAAAATATTTTATGCTCGACCATGCCGAAATGTAGTAATTATATACCTGGTAGCAGACCTTTAATGCATGTCATTAAAGTACACCTACTCATTAAAGGTCAGGTCTTTCAGCCAATGGCGACTCAGGTTACAACTGTTCAGCCAATGACAGGTCAGCTTTCTACCGTTACAAAACCGCAAGTATCGATTATTCTCGGATATGCAATCGAAAGAGAATTAGCGAAAAGTCACGGAGGCTGGAAATCCAATACTGTCGCAGAAGGTTATGTTCTGTTACTATAATAATTAGCGTTAATTGTAAATAATATTCAAAAAATTCAATTTGTCATCTCGTTTTTCAATGTCTAATTTTATTTCAATGTTATCTCTGTAGGTTCTTATGGCCTAGCAAGGTCAATGTGCACATCTGTTCCTCGGAAAAAATCAATACTTTCGCGTCTGCGCACATCTCACAACATACGGGACTTTGCTCCATGTCAGATACAATAAAATTAATAATATCAAGTTAGAAATATGGTCGAGCATAAAAAGTCGTATGAAACTCGCCTATAATGGTTATTGAGAAGCTCGTATGAAAATTATGAAACTCACTTGCGCTCGTTTCATAAATATCCATACTCACTTCTTAATTACCTTCATTATAGGCTCGTTGTATAATGTACTATTATGCTCGACCATGCCGAAATTTAGTAATTGTACACTTGGTAGCAGTCCTTTAATGCAAAGTACACCTATTCATTAAAGTTCAGGTTTTCGATTATTCTCGGATATGCAATCGAAAGACAACTAGCGAAACGTCACGCAGGCTGGAAATCCAATACTGTCATAGAAGGTTATGTTCTGTTACTATAATAATTAGCGTTAATTGTAAATAATATTCAAATATACTCAATTTGTCATCTCGTTTTTCAATGTCGAATTCAATTTGAAGGTTATATCAAGATTAACGTTTATCTTACTCTCTAGATTATATCAAGGTCGTCGACATTCGTTTCCGGAAAAAATCAATACTTTCGCGTCTGCGCACATCTCACAATTTATGAGGTAGGCTATTGCACTCACTCACATAACAATAACATGAATACTTATGAATAATTTCAAGTTAGAAATATGGTCGAGCATAAAAAGTCGTATGAAACTTGCCTATAATGGTAATTAAGACGCTCGTATGAAAATTATGAAACTCGCTTGCGCTCGTTTCATAAACATCCTCGCGTCTTAATTACTATCATTATAGGCTCGTTGCATAATGTACTATTTTGGAGTCCACCAGAATTAAATATGCGTTTGAAAGGGTGTGTGATAATCGAAAGGTAGGAAGCCAGTTTCCTTTATGGTGAAAGCTGTTTGCTTTTATTTAATGATACTTATATCTCTTGTTTGTTATCACTTCAAATGTTGTTATATCGAGAGTAAGTTTATAATTGAGTTAAAATATAAGTGTACGCGGACAAAATCAAACGTTATTTTGCATGAACAAATCCTCGGACCCAAGACCAAGCTCTGCGAAGTACGAAGCTCGCGTGTAGCAGCGCCTGCATTCAATTGACTGTAAAATTATGGCATTCTAGTTGTCTTATATCTTCGGAAAGAAGAAGAACGCGGCGTCACGCGAGCCAGTGCGCACAGCTATGAGTGGAATGCATTTCCAAAATGCTATCCGTCACAGAATTCAACAATTGCGGCTGTCATTAATTATACACAGGTCCCTGCTCTGTGCTATGGGACGGCCAGGGTTTGGAAGTAAACAGGGACTACAGCCATTATGTGACCGAAATTTGCACAGTTTCATTTACCCCTGGCTGTGAGGAATATTAAAGTCACCCCACAACGGCGGGGTCGGGGAAGGGGTTGGCTGCAGCCCGCGTTGCACCGCAGTGCTCTTGTTTTCCCTCCTTCACCACCGCGTGCTGAAGGAAACAGATGGAATAATTGTCACAAAGTATTTTCCACAACCCAACACATCCGGCGTTCGATGCAAATGCGCTCCGTTTTGCCATCAACTCGAAAGTGTCAAGTAAACAAAACGAGGGTTGCGAATCACAGATTAAAGCAACACGAACACAATTCCGAGAGTATCGCAGCGAAACGCAGAAGGAATAAAAAACAGACGTTGTATTACTTTGCTCGCGGAGAACGCAACAGTTTAAGGCTACAAAGTGGGTTTCGGTCCCGCCTCTTTCATGGATGTCTGTATCAAGATGGCGCCATATTTATTCCGCTTCACAGTAGCCCATAACGGCACCTGGAAAATATACCTGAGTGAAAATAACCGGTTATTTTCATAAGATTAACCGGTTATTTTTAATAGCCAGTATATCCTGAGAACCAGTTTTTTTTATAGCCAGTATATCATGAGAACCGGTTATTTTTGATAGCCAGTATATTCTGAGAACCAGTTATTTTTATAGACAGTATATCCTGAGAACCAGTTATTTTTTGATAGCCAGTATATCCTGAGAACCAGTTATTTTTGATAGCCAGTATATCCTGAGAACCAGTTATTTCTGATAGCCAGTATATTCTGAGAACCAGTTATTTTGATAGCCAGTATATCCTGAGAACCAGTTATTTTTTGATAGCCAGTATATTCTGAGAACCAGTTATTATTTGATAGCCAGTATATCCTGAGAACCAGTTATTTTTGATAGCCAATATATCCTGAGAACCAGTTATTTTTTGATAGCCAGTATATCCTGAGAACCAGTTATTTTTTTATAGCCAGTATATCCTGAGAACCAGTTATTTTTGATAGCCAGTATATCCTGGGAACTTTTTTTTATTTTATTTCAGTAGGTTATTTTACGACGCTATATCAACAGCTAAGGTTATTTAGCGTCTGAATGGGATGAAGGTGATAATGCCGGTGAAATGAGTCCGGGGTCCAACACCGAAAGTTACCAAGCATTTGCTCATATTGGGTTGAGGGAAAACCCCGGAAAAAACCTCAACCAGGTAACTTGCTCCGACCGGGAATCGAACCCGGGCCACCTGGTTTCGCGGCTAGACGCGCTAACCGTTACTCCACAGGTGTCGATTATCCTGAGAACCAGTTATTTTTTGATAGCCAGTATATTCTGAGAACCAGTTATTTTTTGATAGCCTGTATATTCTGAGAACCAGTTATATTTTGATAGCCAGTATATTCTGAGAACCAGTTATTTTTTGATAGCCAGTATATCCTGAGAACCAGTTATTTTTATGGCCAGTATATACTGAGAACCAGTTATTTTTTTGATAGCCAGTATATCCTGAGAACCAGTTATTTTTTATGGCCAGTATATACTGAGAATCAGTTATTTTCGATAGCCAGTATATTCTGAGAACCAGTTATTTTTTATGGCCAGTATATACTGAGAATCAGTTATTTTTGATAACCAGTATATTCTGAGAACCAGTTATTTTTTATGGCCAGTATATACTGAGAATCAGTTATTTTTGATAGCCAGTATATTCCGAGAACCAGTTATTTTTTATGGCCAGTATATACTGAGAATCAGTTATTTTTGATAGCCAGTATATCCTGAGAACCAGTTATTTTTATGGCCAATATATACTGAGAATCAGTTATTTTTGATAGCCAGTAGGCCTATATACTGAGAACCGGTTATTTTCATAAGGTTAACCTGTTATTTTTATAGCCAGTATATCCTCATAATAATAATAATAATAATAATAATAATAATAATAATAATAATAATAATAATCCGTGGCGCTACAGCCCACGAAGGGCCAAGACCGGTCAGCCTGCTGCTGGCCTCACAGCCACATGCCGAAGCAGAGGTGGACGATCATCCAACCAGAATGGAGGTATCGTGTGGTTAGCACTCTGAGCCCCCCAGCCATTATAGCTGTTTTTCGTAACCGGATTTCGCTACCTATCGTAGATCCCGAAATGCATCACGATGCTGGGTGGGCACCGGTCCCATACAGTGGCCGAAATTTCATGAGAAAATTTCTTCTCCCATGAGGGTTCGAACCAGCGCTCATTCCGTAACCTCAGTCGCAGGAAGTATGCCTTAGACCACGACGCCACGGCGCGGGAGAGTATATCTTGATAACCGGTTATTTTCATAAGATTAACCGGTAATTTTTTATAGCCAGTATATCCTGATAGCCGGTTATTTTAATAAGATTAACCGGTTAATTACCGGTTTTTTTATAGCCAGTATATCCTGATAACCGGCTATTTTCATCATAACTCAACGGCCGATTATTTTTTAAAATATGTACTAAATCAAATTTATTTTAAGTGCATTTCAAATGTCAGTGGAACATAGATTGTATTTATTTATACTCTATGTAATCAGAACTGTAAACCAATCATTGTCTGTGGGTCATTACTATACGGGGTATGGCTTACTGCTTTACTTACTTCATCTGTCAATAGATGGCATAATTAGGTTCATCTTCGATTCATCTGTCAACCTATGCCTATGACCTTCGATTGGATTAATAAATTTGAGGATATTAGAGCATTTCAAACGGCGAGAAATTTTGAACAAAATTTATTGGTTATAGACAAATACATTGCCTGTTGGAATGTGCCATTATCAAGATCACCGCTGTAAAAATTATGTAATTATATAATCGTATTTTATTTTTATTTACCTTGCCTCTTACCCTAATATCAGTGAAGTAATGAAATAAATTGTATACATTGTAATTTCATAATCTCTTATTATCTCTTGTATTTTGCTTAGGGACGACTTTAATTATCTTCAGCATTAAGGACGTCTTTTTAACTATCTTATTCTTGGTTCACATACAATTTCAAATTACTCATTGTCGTCTATTGGTAGTAACCTCTCATTTTGTTTTCCTGATTAATTTCCCGACTTTTAAAAACAGTCCTTGTTTCCAAAAAGCGGTTATTTTTGATTGGTTAACCTCCATCAGATTAAATTCATTTTAAAATAACCGGTTAACCGATGACCGTTTATTTTCGAATAACCTTCCATCCCTGTTCGAAAACAGATTTCCTGCGTAAATAAAAGTTATTTAAATTAAACGCACGGAATTTTATAACTGAGAACTGTGAGTGGAAGAATCTCTCTTTATTATTATCAATTCGGCGTCAGTCACAAATGTAATTAAAGAGTACAGGTAAATGTGATTAATCTGGCGCAAATTCATTCATATGTTGTTGATGTGAGTGGTTTACCAATAGGGAATTAATAATAGTAAATTAATAAACGGTTGTAATTACATGACAATTGCTTTACAATATACACATTGGTTGACTGGCTTCTCGGGATGAATCCATGTACTTAACATTACGTTGGCCCAGTTTGTACTCAATATGTGGCGATTGTACCATATACCGTACTGCGAAAGTGACAACTATATACGATATTGGTGAAGTAATGCAAGCCTCTTCTGCAGGATTGAGTCCGGCTGTGCCGTCGCCATTGAGAAGGCTCGGACACCAGTGTTGCCAATAGTAAAAACATTTTCCAACTAAAAACGCAGTTAAATGAAATAAAATCATGCACTAAAAGCTGGACTTAATTTTTTCCGAAATTATCAACAGTAATCTCACTAGAGGTTTTGATTTATCTAGAGAAAATCAAAACTCGAGTGGGATTTAATTGACTATTACACGATTAGAAGAAAGTAGGCTATATAAAGATTAGAAGTAACAAAGTGTACAATAAAATATTAATTGGCTTACGAAAATACAACTGTCTTCAAATGTATTATTGTACCATCTCAACATTACGCTAGATGGCAGTAGTGTTTTCTTGTTACCGGTATCAGTTGTGCCAACTATGAAATCATCATTGAACTCTGTAGACTGTTACTAGTCAAGAAGGCTTTGTTGATTCAGTTTCATTTTTATTAAAACATTTGCATTCCATTTCAATCATCCGGATCCCAGTAATCAACGTCACTTGACAGATGATTTTCAATAAATCTTAGTATTAAACAATCTCTGTTACGTGACTATCCATAATATATAGCAGAAGCTATAACAAACATAACCTAAATAATATAAACAAGTGTTAGAAAAGTTTTAATTAGGGATGATGAAATAAACAAGAAACGTTTTAATTAACGATGTTGAAATAAAAAATAAACATGGATAATTTTAAAAGAAACAATTATTGAAAGTACAATTTTCAAATTTGAATGTTTTGGTGGTTCAGTTGATGTTATATTGGACGTGTGCGTAAAAGAAGTGAACTCGTTGGTGTACATGGTGTATCCCTCAACTCATTCAGGATTTCCGAATGGTGCTCTTCATATATGACCAGTGATTTTTATTAATTCTTGTTCTTGAATGCCAGAATGCGAGTCATATTTGAAAGTGATGTGCATCGATTGGAGTGGTTTGTAATTTTCTGTTTTTTTGACGGCCAGACCAGTGCAGTTTGAAATGTTGGCAAACAAAGAAACAAATGCTAGGGTAGTGATAAAAATAAACAAATGCTAGGGACACGATAAAATTAAACAAATGCTAGGGACGCGATAAAATTGTGCGATAAGCGGCCATGATTTGTTGAAAGACGTCCTTTCGTACAGTTTTATTGGTCGAAAGTAGTGTGACGTAGTAAAAGTGTAATAGTCATCCAAAAACGTTAAATATATTAAATAATTAAAGACATTTTATTAGTTCACCTAAAAGTCAATGTTTAGTAAGTCATCGCCGATATTAACAGACTACGCAGGTTGAGCTGTTAGAGGTGTAGAAGTTGAACCTGCCATGGAAGTTGTAGTTGTAATTTGTTTGCCCTATTTTTTTTTAAGAATCGATTGCAGGAAGTTCATAATTGTGGCAGCATTAATATTGCACATACCATTACGTATTCCCAAAATTGTATTCACCATGTCTGTACTCATCATTTTCCTAGAGTTTGTTTTAACATTGTTTAACTAACCAACAATTCTTTCGATTTCTGAATTAAACCAATGAAGAATCAACCTCGACATTACTGATTCTGCTTCTTTACGTGGATTTTGTATCACTGACATCACCATATTTAAGATATGGTATACATTGACTCTTAGGATAAAAATCACATTTCTTTCTTCAGGGGAGTGAGTAGTGATGCCTGTGCGATTAAAAAATTTCAGTACAAAAGTTTAGTTCAATATTTCTAGGCTTCTAGTGCTCAGAGTGGAATAAAAATTTCCATGCTTACGCAATCAATCATTCTGAATTCAGACCCTAACTGATAACCTGTTTTCCTACTTTGCTAAGTGTACCTCATTCTTCAGGTGCACATTACTTGCTAAAATCTTTACTCATATACCTAGTAATTTTTAAGTTATCTAATAGTGTAAATTGTAAATTCTGAATCAAAATGTAGTTAAATATTTCACTCCTAGTTAAACAGAAAAATATTGAACTTTAACATTTTTTACATTTTTTTTGCAATGCATATCTATTTTTTTTCTCGTATTATGTGCGTGATATTCTTAAACCCGTTGTTTCACAATATAGAACACAGGCTTCAGAAAACACTTAAAATGTCATGTAAATTGATTCAGTATTTTCAGAGAAAAATATACTTAAGTTTGAAAAATGTCACCTTATGGAAAACTGTATTTAAAAAAGGATTATAAATTACATACACCGCGAAATTTAAAGAGCAATTTAATGGGCTTATCTGCAGAAATACCTCCCACAATATTTATATTGTTTTTAAACTTAAAAAAAAACACGAAATAAAAGCTCGATTTTTTTACCCCTAATCACTACCTGGTTCTCTTAATGTCTTTCAAATTTTGGTGACAAGATTCTTGGGAGTAATCTAAGAAATTAATATAATTGAAAATTTAAAATCGAATTTGGGCCCAAAGAATTTTTTTTTTTTTTTTGGAAAAGATTAATAAAATTTTGGACCGAACGACCTAACTCCATTAGAAATTGACCTAGGGTAAAACTCCTTTCTCCAAAATGATCCCCTACATATGGAAAATGTTACATACTAAAATTATTTACTTATCTTGAACCATTCAAAAGATATGCCACATTATATAAGCACTTTATAAAAAAAAATATATGTATATTTGTATATTTTTAGGATAAAATAATCGTAATTGATTGTAAATAATAATTTTAGTTTACAACATAGACACACGTTTAAGATTTAATTTGGTACCTCAATGAGGTCTTTTGCCCAATTGGAAGTCTACTTTTTGTCCGTCGAAAAGATAAGAAATGACGGAAAATGTGAAATAGGAGGAAACACATTCAAGATGAGGTAAGGTATAGAAAGCATAATGCGCTTATGTTATAAATGTATTTATTTACACTGCAAGTGGGGAAGCACGCGGTGGCAGTGGTACAAACAATATAAACAATACACAATACCATTGTACAATACACAATACAATTAGTTGTACAATACACAATACAATTAGTTACACAATACAATAAGAATACACAATACAATTGTACAATACACAATACAATTAGTTACACAATACAATAAGAATACACAATACAATTGTACAATACACAATACAATTAGTTACACAATACAATAAGAATACACAATACAATTATACACAATAATTAATATCCAAATAATTATGAAATTATTGACATAATGGGTACAAGTTATATATGTTTGAAAACTAGAACAAATGAGCTTCCAGTCGAGTCAAAAACATTATTTACTAACATCTTGAAGAAATCTGACATTTCTAGAGTCGATGTATACCTATACCTGTTTTTTTTTAAGATGGGACATGACAGGAGCGTTGCGATCGGAAAAAACTGAATGTCACATAGCGTGGTAGGCCTGCTGCTATGGTAACAACGGTTGAGTTGCCAAACTTATCGTTCCCACACGGCGAGTGTTTGGCGACATTTGAGCCGTTCAGAGCAAAAGTAGTGTAAGTCAATATTGGATAATGAGGTTTAAAGTAAAAATCCTGTAAAATACAGTACAAAGTAGCAACTAATATGGCCTTCTTGCTATCCAATGACTACTAATAGTTTAAATAAATTGAATATTAATTGCTTCTTTGCGCTGTATTTTACAGAATGTTTGCGTTAACCCTCATTACCCATTTTTGACTTACACCACTTCTGCTCGGAACGGCTCATTTATTGTGCACATAATGTTAGCATTCGTACGTTTCGTCTTTGATTCTCTGTCGATTTTTGTATTGTTTTCTTACCTTCGCGTCAATCGCCAATGAATGTTTTAACGTCAGCCATCTTAACGACAATTGCTAGCTTCCATCAGCTGGCAGCGTGGTAGTCCATATTGGCAACATGGCACTGTAGTTCCAAGCTCGGCCGCTAAACTCTCATGTCCCATCTTTCAAAACAACAAGTATAAGTCCTCACACCAGAAACTGAGAGAATTGTTATTAAAAATAACAGATTTAAATTAGACTGCATTACAAAAAGTATAGGTTTCCCAGTAGCAAATAACGGGTATTTTCTAAAAAAAACTGTAATTTAAAAAACAAATTTAGTCGGAAAACAACCAAGTTCGCTACCCTGCCGGACAGCACAAGAGCATCGGGATGAACTTGACTAGTTGACGCGAGTCTAGGAGTTCTAACGCTGTGCAGCGTGGCAGTAAAAGAACAACTCCATCGCATCGGGCGTACGGCTTCGTGCCGCAGCGGCGTTGACGGGATTCCAAACATATCGCCTTACGCGCAACTGTTATTTACTGCGGGCTTCAAGCTTTCTACTTTCTCATTACCAAGTCATAAGAGAAAGTACTGTGACGCTGCAGAGAATCAATTTCGAGACTTCGACGGAAATAAACGTTTATACTGCCTATGGCAACGACAAATTACTTTTCAGCATGCCGTCTGACCACCTGTCTGTGAAGAGCGACTTTTTGTCCAAGTATTGAAAGGATTTAGTTCTAATTCAGAATCTATGAGCCTATTCAATTGAAAATTGTACACGTGTTATATATTTACTTGTCAGTCAATTTTCCTGAGAAATTAATAAATTTTATTTCAAATAAAAAAGACAAAAACAACTTACAAGGGAACATTCTTATCTATCTATCTATCTATCTATCTATCTATCTATCTATCTATCTATCTATCTATCTATCTATCTATCTATCTATCTATCTATCTATCTATCTATTCTATCTATCCTAATCTATTCTATCTATTCTAATCTATTCTATCTATTCTAATCTATTCTATCTATTCTAATCTATTCTATCTAATCTATTCTATCTAATCTATCTTATCTATCTATCTAATCTTATCTATCTATCTAATCTTATCTATCTATCTAATCTTATCTATCTATCTAATCTTATCTATCTATCTAATCTTATCTATCTATCTAATCTTATCTATCTATCTAATCCTATCTATCTAATCTTATCTATCTATCTAATCTTATCTATCTATCTAATCTTATCTATCTATCTAATCTTATCTATCTATCTAATCTTATCTATCTATCTAATCTTATCTATCTAATCTTATCTATCTATCTATCTATCTATCTATCTATCTATCTATCTATCTATCTATCTATCTATCTATCTATCTATCTAGTCTATCTATCTAGTCTGTCTGTCTGTCTGTCTGTCTGTCTGTCTGGTCTGTCTGTCTGGTCTGTCTGTCTGGTCTGTCTGTCTGGTCTGTCTGGTCTGTCTGTCTGTCTGGTCTGTCTGTCTGTCTGGTCTGTCTGTCTGTCTGGTCTGTCTGTCTGTCTGGTCTGTCTGTCTGTCTGGTCTGTCTGTCTGGTCTGTCTGTCTGGTCTGTCTGTCTGGTCTGTCTGTCTGGTCTGTCTGTCTGGTCTGTCTGTCTGGTCTGTCTGTCTGGTCTGTCTGTCTGGTCTGTCTGTCTGGTCTGTCTGTCTGGTCTGTCTGTCTGGTCTGTCTGGTCTGGTCTGTCTGGTCTGGTCTGTCTGTCTGGTCTGGTCTGTCTGTCTGTCTGTCTGTCTGTCTGTCTGTCTGTCTGTCTGTCTGTCTGTCTGTCTATCTATCTATCTATCTATCTATCTATCTATCTATCTATCTAATCTTGTCTATCTTGTCTATCTTGTCTGTCTTGTCTAGTCTAATCTATCTAATCTATCTAATCTAATCTTATCTAATCTTATCTATCTATCTAATCTTATCTATCTAATCTTATCTATCTATCTATCTATCTATCTATCTATCTATCTATCTATCTATCTACCTACCTACCTACCTACCTACCTACCTATCTATCTATCTACTCACTTATTTATTTATTTACTCATTTATTTATTTACTCATTTATTTATTTACGCACTTATTTATTTATTTATTTACTCATTTATTTACTCATTTATTTATTTACTCATTTATTTATTTACTCACTTATTTATTTATTTATTTACTCATTTATTTATTTACTCACTTATTTATTTATTTATTTATTTATCTATTTACTCATTTATTTATTTATTTATTTATTTATTTACTCACTTATTTATTTAATTAACCTGGTAGAGATAAGGCCATCAGGCCTTGTCTTCCCCTCTACCAGGGGGCAGAGGGCAGATAAAAAAAGTTTATTTATTTATTTATTTATTTATTTAATAATAACATATACATAAAAACGTTACATTAAAATACCCCGAAAGAGCAAAGCTCGTGTTCGGGGACAGTTCCGTTACATAGATACACATACTTTGTAGACAAAATACTTAAGAAAAAAGCTCACATAAAGATTGTAATAAAATTAGTAAATAATAATACTAATAATAACTGAGTGAAAAAAGAGACGATGTTTAGATTGATGGATTAATATTAAATTATTATTAGTAGTATAATTAGTGCAGGTCATGTTGATATAGTAACCAAGATAAAATAGAAAAATACACTTAGGATAGAAATAAACTTGTTTTACAATACATGGTACATAATATATATACAGGGAAGTCTGTCATATAAATTTTTTAATTCTGGATCTGAAAATTTCATTGCTTAAAGTAGTCAATTCTGGATGAAATTTTATTATCGAATTATATAGCCGTGGACCATAATTTGTACTGTGTAGTAAAGCAGCAGATGTGAAATATTTAGGTTCAACTAATTTCAACTAAGTTAGAAGTGTATTTTTCTTCTACCATGTTAATAATATCAAAATAAGCGGTTATACTAATTTTGGATGCTCTTGCGCAATTACGATGGTCGTCGAGAAAGTAAGTTTGCCTGGAGTCGTTTACAGAAAGGAAACACAATTTCTTGAAAAGATTTATTGAAACAGACACAACAAAATTGTTGAGCTATTTTTCAACACATTCCTAACTGGAATTTAGACATTTTTCATACTGTGAGATCAACAGAGAGGTGCGGACGGCTGTCACACACTGGTTCCCATTCCAGGCGGCAGACTTCTACGACACAGGATTACAAAATTTGATCCTATTGTATGACAAATGTCTAAATTTCGGTGGGGAATATGTTGAAAGAGAACTCAACAATTTCGGTATCTGTTCAAATAAACCTTTCAATGAAATTGTGTTTTCTCTCTGTAAACGGTCCCATGCAAACTTATTTTCTGAACCGCCTTCATAATTGCGTTCGAGTGGCCGAAATTTGTATTAGCACTTGTTTTGACATTATTAACATAATGGAAGAAAAAATAACTTTTTTATCTACCCCAATGAGAATGTTTGTTTTTAGTGGAAATCGGCACGTACATTTTCAGTTTGCTCCCTTTATAAGACGAATTTATGGGGGTTGTTACAGTCAGTCTCTACCGTGAAAACTGCGGTAACCTGAGTCCCTGCCAAAAATGGTGTATAGGTAAACTCAATCCTGGTTAAATTTTGTCACGACAAAGTCTTACGTCCCACCTTTCCCAGACTTGGAACTGGCAACCAACTAGTAGAACTAGCACGTAGGTCTGATTGGTTGGTGTGGTTAAAAATTTTGTCACATTTTATGGTTAAAAATGCCGTGTGGTAAAAACATTTTGTCATTTCACTTTAAGATATCCTAGGAAACTACGAAGCTCTTATTTTAAGGTGTAGGAAGGAACTTGAAAGAAACTGATTTGACGAATTGAAATCTTGTGGTATATTGATTGTCTGTGCCATTTTTTCCCTTAAAATCCTTCATTCTCTTCGATTGCTGTTTCCTTTTTTACCCTTGCCATTCAATGTATCATAAGAGTTTGACCAATGTCCTTCAGTGGACATAAAGTATAATATATTGGGATGGTTATTATAAAATAATGCATTCAAGCGAAAAAGGAAAGACTTGCATCTGTTTGTGATTCTGTTAGTTGTGGTTGCGAAACCTGTCCATAGTAGAGATTGACGTAATCATGGCGCATTATGAACAAAAACAACTATTAACTATTAAATTTTACACAAGTGTAACAGCATAATAAATCAAATATATCTCCACACATTTTTGTCAGGTACACTGGGACTCAGTTTACCTATACCTTTATGATTTTAGGGACTCAGTTTACCTATATGGAAGTAAGAAATCAACTATTCGGGACTCAGATAATCTAGCCCCGAATTTATAACTCTAAATATGTAGACTGTAGCCAAAAGTCTTTATACCAGAAGAGGAGGATTATTTGAAAATCTCCTTTGAAACTGAGGTATACTTATTTCTGTTTGATGCTGTATTTTTTCATCTTTGTGCGAATTATTTTTTTCGGAATATGTATTATACGTCTTTCTCGTGTTAGATTTTATCGTACCTGGTTAACATGTTTCGACCTGTTATTGGCCTTCTTAAGAACTGGTTGTTGGTCCCATATATTGGCACAGATACGTAGATGACATACTAATACTATACAAATGAAACAAAAGACAGATCCAAAACCTGCATCAACACATAAACAAAATATACTCAAAGCTACACTACACATTAGAAATTGAAAACAACAAATCCATAAATTTTCTAGACATCACAATAACAAAAGTCGACAACAAACACACATTCAAAGTCAAGCTCACTGCTTACTGATCATGCGCAGTATTTTATAACTGGATCTTGAAAAACTCAGGTGGCCCAAATTTTGTTTCTGCACATAGTTTAGTATAAGGTGCTTAGGAAAATATTTGGGCTAAAAGGGATGAAGTTATAGGAGAATGGAGAAAGTTACACAACGCAGAGCTGCACGCATTGTATTCTTCACCTGACATAATTAGGAACATTAAATCCAGACGTTTGAGATGGGCAGGGCATGTAGCACGTATGGACGAATCCAGAAATGCATATAGAGTGTTAGTTGGGAGGCCAGAGGGGAAAAGACCTTTGGGGAGGCCGAGACGTAGATGGGAAGATAATATTAAAATGGATTTGAGGGAGGTGTGATATGATGATAGAGACTGGATTAATCTTTCTCAGGATAGAGACCGATGTCGGGCTTATGTGAGGGCGGCAATGAACCTCCGGGTTCCTTAAAAGCCAGTAAGTAAGTAGTAAGTACATAGTTTAGTATTCCATTGGACGGAGAGTGCGCAGAAAGTGGTCTGGAAAGAGATGGTCGCTAACTACAGATTTACTTGCAGTAGCAAAATAATCAGTTACTGCGTAAAATGGGATAATACGAGCCATTTAAACGACACCGTTCACTTTTTACTTTAATGGGCGTGATGGCATTCATAAAGAACAATGTACTCATTGTGTGATCCTTTCTCCAGCTGTTCGGGATCTGTAGAGCTGCAGAGTTAAAGAAATAATAGTTCCGAGAATCCAGTGACGCCAACAGTATCATGTTGCTGATAGACACGCTTCAGCATCCAAGTTCTGGGCCTTGCTGGGTGTCGCAATTCATGAGGTCTCAGCGCAAACCAATGCGATATGATCGCAAGGAGAGGTACAAGCATGGGAACACTGCAGCATATGAACGGTAGCGGGTCATATTCACTTGAATAGTAGGACTCGTGTAATTGCGTAGTAACTCAAGAATAGATATGGACCTGGTCCCCTGATCTGAGTTCCGTGCTAGTATGGCTTTTCCTGAGGATTTTCTCACCTGTAAGGCGAACATCAGGCAATACATGGCGAGTCCTATGGGATAATTAGGGAACATTTTCATTACAAAGATCTTCTCGGATCGATTTGTGAATCCAATAGCTGCACATCCAACGATATCCCTAATAAAATCATAGTATTTTGTTGTTAGTTCATAGTATTTTGTTGTTTAATTCGTAAATAACTCTTATATACATGTAATTCTCACCTAAATAAAATTGTTGAATTCTTTGTAAGTTCATGTATATGTATATACACTTTTTGCTGGTTGAGTGGAAGAGAAGGCCTTACGGCCTTAACTCTGCCAGCTAAAATAAATCATTATCATTATTATTATTATTATTATTATTATTATTATTATTATTATATGAATTACATTTCTTATGCAAATTAAGGAAAGAGTATAGAATACGGCGGACGGTGATGGCTAAACTTTATAATTATCAATATACAGGGTGTCTCAGGAGGACTGTAAAATACTTGAGGATAATGTATTTTGGGTTTATCTACATCTATTTAAACTCATATACCTATATTTTATTGACTGACCTCTCCAGCGACAACAAAACGAAACTTCAACGTGCTCATAATTTGTGTGTACGTTTTGTAAGCAATGTTCGTAAATATGATCGTATTACCCCATCCCTGGAAGCAATAGGTTGGCTTAAACTAGATAAGAAAAGAAATTTACATTCACTCCTCTTTCTCTTCGAAATCTTGAACTCTTCTATTCCTTCGTACCTGTCGTCTCGCTTCACTTACCTTTCTTCCCACCATAATCTGAACACACGCTCTCGGCATGAAACAATATTAACAATACCATCCCATCGCACCTCCTCATACTCATCCTCTTTCACAATAGCCCTGCCAAGACTCTGGAATTCGCTACCTGATAGCATCAGGGACTGTTGAAATAAAATTGAATTCAAACGCAAACTTACTAGGCACTTGGTCAGTAATTGATTTCTTGTAAATAGTTTCCTTAATCTTTCACAAAATATTTCAATATCCAGTAATTTCATCACTATACAATTTTGTTATTCTAGGTTTAATTTGCAATTCAGTAAATATAAAATATTCTTTGTTTCTCTATGATAAATTATCTAGCTTTAATTAGTGAGGTGATCTTTTCGTACTTCGATTTTTATTGTAATTGTAATTGTAAATTTAATACTAATTGTAATTTTATTTGTAATTCGAATTGTAAATTTAATACTAATTGTAATTTTATTCTTCATATTATAGTTGGAATCTCCTGGTAGAGGGGCAGAGAGAGCCTGAGGCCTTATCTCTACCAGGTTAAATAAATAAATACTCCTACTGCTATGTCCGAAATGTAACGGTTGAGAAGTTATTGATGGGCGAACTGTTAACTGGAGAGAGGCATTATAGACGTATTTCTACGTTTTATATCATTCTGATATAACTAATTATTGTTTGAGTCTATACCACCCTCGCTACAGTTGGTTTAGTTAAATTTCCCGCTCGTAGGATATTTTTTGTTATGAGTACACCCCGGATTTTTGGAAAAATGCCTTTTACTACTGAATTGACTTAAGTAAAAATTATATATTACATGTAAATACATTTCGAGGTATTTAGGAGTGATAGAACCGATTTTCATTTTGACTGATTTAAAAATAAGTGCCCTTTTGTCTTTTAAAAATAAATGTGAAGAATATTTCGTCGGCTTAGAGTGTAAACCTGCTAACCGCCAAAAAGAAAATTTTACAAGAGAAGCAAAAAACTAAGTTTAAATTAATTCTGAAACATTAGGACCAAATCCAAAACACAGTTACAAATGCCACCTGTGCTTTGGATTTAGTCCTAAAGTTTCAGAGTTAATTTAAACTTAGTTTTTTGCTCCATGTATTGTGGATCCCTATCACCACGGCATGGCGCGTTCTCAGTTTGCGGATCGAGGAGACGGCCTCCAGATATGGAGGGTAGCTGTGAATATATTGAATAAGCAGTCGCGGACAGCCGATGAGGGGTGGTCCTCCAGCTTGGGGATTGGGCGAAGGGCTAACAACCCATCACCGTAAAAAAACAGCTTGTTACGAAACCTTCAAATAAGCCTCGGAATGGGACTGATTCTCTAGCACGACCACAGCAAAGGAATAATGTTCCGAGATTTGGTACTTGGAGATGGGCAGGACATGTAGCACGTATGGGCGAATCCAGAAATGCATTTAGAGTGTTAGTTGGGAGGCCGGAGGGAAAAAGACCTTTGGAGAGGCCGAGACGTAGATGGGAAGATAATATTAAAATGGATTTGAGGGAGGTGGGATATGGTGATAGAGACTGGATTGATCTTGCTCAGGATAGGGACCTATGGCGGGCTTATGTGAGGGCGGCAATGAACCTTCGGGTTCCTTAAAAGCCAGTAAGTAAGTAAGTTAGTTAATTAGTTTTTTGCTTCCTTTCTAAAATTTTCTTTTTGGCGGTTAGCAGGTTTACACTCTAAACCGACGATTTATTTGTTATTTTAAGTTAATTTAACAATAGGCTTCATTTATTTTTCTCATTTGTGAGTATAACGTTGACTATCACACAGATGTGTCCACCGCTGTGGAATAATGGTTAGCACATCTGACCGGGTTCAAATCCTGGTGTAAATTATCACTTATTTTGGATTTGGAGCCAAACGTATCTACTTCCCAACATTAAATGTAAGTTTGCATGGGTGTATTGCTATATCCACATATCTTAGTGTATGTTTTTGTGCATATTTCTTGCATATTAATAATACACTTGGGTGCATATTACAAGAGATTTTAGAGCAACAACTTCCTAACCCTGGTTATCACCGTCGTCATCATCTGCTCCTTCTCTTCAATTTTGCTTCATTTCTACGTTAGTCCACCTTAAACTCTTCCAAAAATTGCCGAAGATTCTTTCATATTATACTGTTCCGTCTCCATTTTGCTATTCGTAACGTCGTGGTATTGCCTTCCACATCATCTAAGCAATTCAATACGGGTCCGCCAATTCTCCATCTGCCTTCTGGTCTAGCATTAAATACAAATCTCCTCACGTGATTACCTCACATTCTTAACACGTGTTCCAACCATTTCAATCTCATATATTTTTATTTCAGTTATGTCCCGCAGTTTGTATTTGATTCTTACCGAAATTGTTCACTGACGTTTTCCTCAAGTGAATTATTTTACCTTATCCGTAATCCCATCGAGCATTTTCAAATGCGCTATACGAATTATTTTTATTTGGTTATTTGTATGTATGTACGTATTTATTCACACTGCACATTGGTATATACCCGGTGGCAGTGGTAACTAATTACACTCAATAATGATAATTAATAATAAACATAACTAATAAAAGAACAATAATTAATAATAATAATAATAATAATAATAATTATTATTATTATTATTATTATTATTATTATTATTATTATTATTATTATTATTATAAAATAATAATAATGAGCATCCTAAATTAAATGAAGCATGGTCACTTAAAATAACATTTAAAGTAAATCTAATTTGTATCTTAACCCTAAGTTCGAACTAAGACCCAAGAGTGTGACAGGTACATACATGCACAAGTACCTTTCGGCACTACACTTATTTCGCTGTCAACTCACTCACTGCACTGATTCTATCTGATTTCACTAACACTTCTAACCATTTCACTGTTCAAATACTTTGCACAGCTCCTTCACTGACACCAACACACTTCACTTACACAATAGACTTCACTGACACTACACACTTCACTGACACAACACACTTCCTCACTGATAGAACAGTTCAAATAACAAGATATGTTACACCCTTTAAGTAGTGTGTATAATATACTACCGTCTATTACTAGGGGAGAGTCGGGTAGTATCGGACATCGGGTAATATCGGACAGTGAGTTTCTTTCATCTACCACACGATGATAGTACCTGATTGACATGGTTACGTTTCTGTGATGTCGCATAGAGAAACGTAACCATGTCATTCAGGTACTACCATATGGTTGTAGATGTAAGAAACGCACTGTCCAATATTACCCGATGTCCGATACTACCCGACTCTCCCCTAAAGTCCTTAAGCCTATTTTTAAATACGTTTTTGGTTATTGGTAAAGCCTTCAGTAAGTCTGCAGGTAAAGCATTCCAATCCCTGATAGTACGATTGAGAAAAGAAAACTTTCCAGTGTTCGTCCTCTGTCTTCTTTCCCTCAATTTATATGAGTGGTCGTTCCTTGAAGAGTAATTTGACGGCTGCAACTTATTTTTTATTTCTCTCCAGGCAGGCTCACCCCTGTATATTTTGAACATTGCACATAATCGAATTCGCGTTCTCCGGTCCGTGAGTGTGTCCCATTTTAATGGTGAATTTAACCATGTATCAAATACTAGGTTATTTAGCTTCAATGGAATTAGTGATAATGATTTTTGGCCAGTGAGGTCTGGGTTTCGCCATAGGATCACCAGATATTCGCATAACATAACGAAAACCTCGGAGAAAATCCAACCAGATAATCAGCACAAACGTGTATCGAAGGCACGTCCGTGGGCTACTCACGTGAGGCTAGCGACAAGATCATCTTGGCTGTCTGCGCATGCGCGGAATCCACGGATTTGGTTAATAAAATTGATGGAAAAAGTGTGTTAAATTCAAGTAAGAAAGATAAGTTAGAGTCAATTGGTTTGATGCACAATTGCTAAATATGAAAAATAATTTAATAATGAAGGGTTCAGAGCCATAGTGGGCCAAGCGCCATTTATTAAAAACGGAGAAAGCAAGGGTTAAAGTTAAGTGAATACCATAGTTTAATGTAGATTGACGTATCATTTAGTTTGAATGTGTATACTTTATATTACTTGCTATATGTTTCCATTGAATTATGGTAATAACTTCATTTTAAACCTTGTTTTCTACGGTTGTAGTAAATGGCGCTTGGCCCACTATGGTTCTGAACCCTTCAATTAATATAATTGTCGAATAATATTTGTCACGTTTAAATCAGAACCTGAAAATCATATTGTGGTATCGTCTGCAAACTGAAATATTGAAATATATTTACCTACAGAAAACTTCATACCTTTAACATACAATGCAAAAATTTGAGTTTAATGTGGATCCCTGAGGAGCACTAGATGGAACTTCCATTAGTTTAGAATATTCATTATTTCCAGGTGTCTGGTATCTATTACATAAAATGTTTTATGCTCGACCATGCCGAAATGTAGTAATTATACACCTGGTAGCAGACCTTTAATGTATGTCATTAAAGTACACCTACTCATTAAAGGTCAGGTCTTTCAGCCAATGACGACTCAGGTTACAACTGTTCAGCTAATGACAGGTCAGCTTTCTACCGTTATAAAACCGCAAGTATCGATTATTCTCGGATATGCAATCGAAAGAGAATTAGCGAAAAGTCACGGAGGCTGGAAATCCAATACTGTCGCAGAAGGTTATGTTCTGTTACTATAATAATTAGCGTTAATTGTAAATAATATTCAAATAAATTTAATTTGTCATCTCGTTTTTCAATGTCTAATTTTATTTCAATTTTATCTCTGTAGGTTCTTATGGCCTAGCAAGGTCAATGTGGACATCTGTTCCTCGGAAAAAAATCAATACTTTCGCGTCTGCGCACATCTCACAACATACGGGACATTGCTCCAGGTCAGATACAATAAAATTAATAATATCAAGTTAGAAATATGGTTGAGCATAAAAAGTCGTATGAAACTCGCCTATAATTTTCATACGAGCTTCTTAATTACCTTCATTATAGGCTCGTTGCATAATGTACTATTTACAAATACTTACGGCAGGACTTCTTAATTCATGCTAGTATAATAATATTTAGCATTATTTTATGTCAGACGCAGTCAAATGCTCTGCTAAAATCACACATTATCATATCTGCAGTGCTCGGGAAAAGTGACATAAGTCAGTTTCCACAACAATTTTTTGATAATTTATTGACAACTTACACTGGTTTATGTCGATTTGATTTTTTTCTGTACGAATTATTGTAATGGGAGGAATACTTATGTTTTTTTTTTTTTTCCGAGCGAGCAGATGTTCCGTAAGTTGTCAATAAATTATCAAAAAAGGTTTGTGGAAACTGACTTGTGTCACTTTTTTACAGAGCACTGCAGATATAATCAAGGTGATTAATTTCATATGTCTCATAAACAGCATTTTAAATTTTATAGAATTGAGATGCCCTCAATCTTCATCTAAAGTCAAACTAACTGTTACAGATAATTTCATATATTTATTAAGACTATGCAATGACCCTTGTATAAACAGGCTTTCCAACTACAGTACATTAGATATAATCAGTGTCAGGGATATTGATAAATAGTTTTGTACATAACCAACAGTAGGTATCTTTCTCCGCTTTCAACATGTCTGACCGTGAAACGAGGGGGCCAGGGTTTAAATAATAGTAATAATAATAATAATAATAATAAATTTAGCCTGCTAGATCCCGTAAGGGCAAGGACCTCCTGATTGACAGGGCTTGGCTCAGAGACTTCACTCGTTAGGTGAGCTGGTCCTAAGGAGTGATATCAGCGAACTTGGCTGCACTACTTCGTTTCTGTGTACACAATGAAAACGCTATATGCACTTGTAAGATTCGCACCACACTACACACTGAGGACGTTGGCTTCTAGATTTCTCCATAGCTGTCTGTCTCTTGTAATGCTCCTCCAATGTGCTCCTGCCTTCTTCTTGAAGAAATCGGCCCATCTAGTTGTCTGGCGTCCCACTCTTCTTCTGCCGATCCTGGGATCCCACAATGTCAGTCTGTGCGTCCATCGTCTGTGGTCCATCCTTACCACGTGCCCTCCCCATTTTCACTTCAGGCTTTCTGCGATGATTAGGACGTCTTTCATGCCGGTACGGTTGCGTAGCTCCTCGTTCCTTTCTTTGTTCCTCATAGAAAGTTGCAGGATTTTTCTTTCCATACTGCGTTGGCAGGTTTGAAGCATACGCCTATACTGTTTGGGAATAGTTACCTGGTTGTGGTTATTTCCGAGGTTTTACCTCAACCAATTGAAACAGAATTTCTGGGTAACTTTCGGCTCGGACTCATTTCGCCGTCATTAAATTCACGTATCATTATTATAATTATTACCATAACCTGGGTTAATTTCACGGTGCAGTGTGCTGTATTCGCACAAGAGCGCGGCCGTTCGGCGACAAATATTCACAGAACAGAAGTGGTAAGGACAATATCCTCAGGCTCAGATGCAATCCTTCGAAAACGTTCTTCCTCCATAGAAGAAAAAAAAACAGTACGTTCTCTAAAGATATTAATAACCGTGTTAAAATTTGTTTATCTGTTAAGGAAATTCAGCAGTTTTAAACAACAAATTAATTATATTAGTGACCTGGAGCTAGAACTAGTCCGGACCTGTACCACAGTCGACACAGAACACCACAATGAAAACTTACAATCATCCAAACAGTGATGAGACCCACAAAATTGCGAGGAGACCTTGCTTCTCAAATCCTAAATACACGACAAGAAACTCCGAGCTTTGCTTTCCATCATAAGTAGGAGAGTAGTGGGTACAGTGAGACACAAAATATTAAGACATATGTATGTAAGTAATAATTCAAGTATTTTTAAAATCAAGTGCAATAGAAATAGACATTAAAACATGGAGTACAATAATACATAAACAAAAATGTTAATAGATAAAGGACATAATATACAATACGTGTTTGTCAAAAAAAATGCAAATGTCTTACTGTTCCCATTCAGGAGGGTACAGTGAGACACCACAGTGTCTATTAACGGGCATTGAAATGATTTACATTTATTTCAAAAGAAAGGAAAGCTTGCTGTCTCTTTATCTTGACATGTTCTGTAGGCTTATTTAGAATCATTTTGATGTCTGACTTCGAAATCATTGAAACATATGTAACATTTGGAAAAGTGAATTTTCCATGACATTTCAAACTTTTGCGAAAAAAATGAAATGAAATTTTGGTGACAACAAGCTTATAATTATAAGAATTTAATGTAATTCTTTATTATTTTTTAACATTTTCTTAAATTTTGTGAATATTTTTTTTATTTATGAAAACATTAAAATGTAATGTATCCATTATTTTAAGCTATAGTACGTAAATTGGTTACTAGTATGTTCATTTTTAATGTTAGTTACTGGTAAATGTAATATAATTACAGTTTGTTTTTGCAAATCATTGGTACATGGGAACAGTGAGACGTCTCAGTGTACCCTTCAATGGCGTGTCTCACTGTTCCCTTTACGCAAAGTTCGTTTAAAAATGACGCCATCACTTCAAAATTGTCCACACCTGTGGAGTAACGGTCAGAGCGTCTGGCCGCGAAACCAGGTGGCCCGGGTTCGAATCCCGGTCGGGGCAAGTTACCTGGTTGAGGTTTTTCCGGGGTTTTCCCTCAACCCAATTTGAGAAAATGCTGGGTAACTTTCGGTGCTGGACTCCGGACTCATTTCACCGGCATTATCACCTTCATTTCATTCAGACGCTAAATAACCTAGATGTTGATACAGCGTCGTAAAATAACACAATGAAATAAACTTCAAAATTAAAACAAGAAAGACGAAACTTTGCCAAACATAATCTCAAATACCATAGTATTAGGTAACAAAACATTCATATTTATATCTCATTTGTATATCCAATATAACCTTCATTAAACACAAGCCAAAATTTTACTTCTAGAGTGAAAAATTATGAATTATTTTTTCATCACTCACCTTTATAACTAGAATAAAATCGAGTATAAAAATACTGTTACTTCACTCATGCAAAATACAACTCCACTGTTACCAGCATCACAACATCAAAATTTACCATCTAATAAAAAAGTATCACTGTCCTCCCTGTCTTACTGTACCCACTTCTCCCCTAAACGTAGGCCAGGTGTGAACCCTGAACCCATGAAAGCATAACAGTTACTGGACAGAAAACTGGGGCTTTGCCCAGCATAAATTGCAGAGTTTCTGCGAGCGGTCCATCGCAGTTATCTTTCCAAATTAACACTTATTTTGCACAATGCACTTGGCCGAAACCACAGAAAAGGGAAAACGACACTGGACAACCCGATGAAAATTGTGTGTAGAACCACGCGTTGTGCAAAATGTATTCAAATCGTATCGTTCCACATGCTCCTACAAAGACGTTAACCGGACTTCTTTCATTACACTGGACTACGTGCTTCATGATGCACACGTGCTGCTCTGAGGGCAGCTTGCAGAAAGAGCGCCGGTTTATAATTCATAAGCCCAGACTCATTCCGGCCACATGTTGTACGAGTATTTTAGCATTGGTCAGTTTCCAAGCCCCTTTACGCCTTAACCTCTTCAGTCCCGAGACAAATTTAAACTAAAAAAAAATTAAAATAGTATTTATTGGATAATTGGCGATACAAAGACAAACACTAACCAATCAAAATTTTTATCATGACCTCAATTCTTGTTTTATGCTAGGTATCATATGTGATACCTTTGGGATTCTATGGGGACTTAATTTGGTATCCATTCAATGTCATTTATTTTAAAAAATGCATACAATTGCTTACAAATATTGCAGTGAAAGTATCTGTATTCCAGCAGCAACACTACGCTTAGAAATCATTACATTATATAGAAAATATATTTCCTTCGTGGAGAAAAAGATTATTTGCAAAGATGCTCTGTACCAGGAACTACACTACCGGTAAAAAAAATCTGAAGAATAATAACAACAGAATAACAGCAACAACACTACTTGACACACACACACACACATATATATAGTAACAGGCATTTTGCAAAATATTGCAAAATGTTCCCTTTGCCTATACAGACGAACCCCGTCCTAAACCAAAGCCTATATTATTTCAAGGTATCTAATCCATCTCGAGCGTAGTTCGCTCCAGGTGCAGGCAGTGATCAAATTTGATTGGCAGTTTCACACACTTGTTATTCCAGCCATTGACTTATATGAATTGGTTCTGCCTACAATTTTTTACTAAACTGTCCATCTATTGGAGTATAATACAATACACGGGTAAAGTGATCAAATCTGATTGGCAGTTTGACACAGTCCCTATTTCAGGCATTGACTTAGTATACGAATTGTCTCTGCCCACAATTTTTTACTAAATTCTCCATCTATTGGAGTATTATACAATACACGGATACAGTGATCAAATCTGATTGGCAGTTCCACACATTCCCTATTACAGGTATTGACTTGGTATACGAATTGTTTCTGCCCACAATTTTTTACTAAACTGTCCATCTATTAGAGTATTATACAATACACGGGCACAGTATCCTTTTCTTTGACCAGCACTTACAGTCTTCTACTAGTTCCACACCGAATTCAGTCGATGCCATAAAAACGGACGTATTGTCAAACGTATTGTCGTCATTTCTCACCACTTGCTCGTAACTACCTCTACCTTTATTCTTCATATCATTATTATTATTATTATTATTATTATTATTATTATTATTATTATTATTATTATTATTATTACGTGAATAGTAATGTGTAAGAATGTATCAACAGTTAATATTATTTCATTTGACATACAACAAATCGACAATTATATTTGCTTTTCTCAGCCATGCTGCTGACTAGACGGAATGATAAATTCAATCAACTGGAGGCATCTAGTGACAAGTAAATAGAAGAAACTCGAATAATAACCAGAAAGCGCAGATGGCTTAAAATAAGGTACCTCAGGCCACGGACCTATATAAGCGCATAATGAATGACATGAATAAATTTCTAAGCTATCATATATGATACCGAAGGACAGACGAGGTTAAGTTGTACGGTGACCCGGGTTCAAATCCGACTGGGATTACTGAGAGACATATGCTGCTGCGACTCTTATTGTTATAATTTCACAAACTATCTGTAGTTTCAACGGTACCGGCACAGAAATGAACGGGAAACTACTGACCTACCGTTACCATATTGACGAAATGGAAACTGCACTTGAGAAATGCGGTGCTGTAGAAGTTACCTCAGGTAACCTATCGCCTTTTCCTTTTGCTATCATTTAAACATTTCTCCGTAATTCATAATCATTCAAATCACATAGGGAAAATGCTGCGCCGAATCATGACACAGATAGAAGTAGCTACAGCGTACAGTAACTTACCTAAGCATAGGAATTTCTGACGTCGCACAATATCGTCGATTAGTCGCAATTTGGTTTAAATAAGAAGTGTGTTGTGATGAAAAATATGTGCCATGCGTTAAAAGTGTAACGATATAGTGGGAATATCAAATATCAAACATCATTTAACCCTCCAGTGATCGAGCGCTCAAATTCAACATAACTTAAGTACAGTACGATTATTTATTCCTGACAATCGCCGGAGATGTGCGCCTGGGTCAGGCGAGTCCATTTAGTTACGCTAAGGGGGTGTTTGGGTTATTCACTCTCTTGCCTTCGGAGCGATCGGATGTCATGCGTGCGGTAGAGCGTTATGTTTCCAGTACCGTTAAGCTGTGCTGCATTCCTTTACCGACCGCTCGCCCTTATCTCTACTCCGGAACTCTCCTCACTCCTCCTATTACTTCCCCTCTTTCGCGTCGCTGAGCTGTCAAGACTAAATAATCAGTCTGTAGTCGCGTATATATCAAAGTTGTGATTCATATTTTAAGTTATTTATTTTCGTGTAATTTTACTTGTTAACTTCGATTATTATAGCATTTCTCACTCTTTTCCAAGTCCGTTGTCCGTTTATTTCAGACTAGGACATTCACATGCTTTTATATGTTTTTACATTCATAATCGGACACCTCCATACATAGTATGCTTCAAATGCGGACATGAATATTTCAATAATTTCAAGGGAAAAATTGTTCCGGGGCCGGGTATCGATCCCGGGACCTCTGGTTGAACGTACCAGCGCTCTCCCAACTGAGCTACCCGGGAACTCCACCCGACACCGTCTCAACTTTTCCCTTTATATCCACACAACTCGCGTAGGCTGACGAAACGCCAGAGACCCACATCAGAGGTCCCGGGAACGATACCCGGCCTCGGAACAATTTTTCCCTTGAAATTATTCAAATCTACTTTACAGGGAGCTTTACCTGAAAGACTAGATTCACATAATATATACGTCACTGTGTACGTTAACAGAAAACCACAATTCCAAGTCACACAGAGATTGTGTGCACTCGATGTGGGTCTCTGGCGTTTCGTCAGCCCACGCGAGTTGTGTGGATATAAAGGGAAAAGTTGAGACGGTGTCGGGTGGAGTTCCCGGGTAGCTCAGTTGGTAGAGCGCTGGTACGTTCAACCAGAGGTCCTGGGATCGATACCCGGCCCCGGAACAATTTTTCCCTTGAAATTATTCAAATCTACTTTACAGGGAGCTTTACCTGAAAGACTAGATTTGCATGAATATTTCAGTCAATCAGATGGCTTAAAACTGTCATAGCGACCAGTTATGTTTACGTTCTGACGATTTTGCATGTTTTAATAATAAAAATTTCGTTCTTTTATTTCGAAATATCATTAAAATATAAGGATTTTGGAGCACTTTTGAGTTCATTATGGAGCGCAATACGTTGGAGATTATGCCTAAACTGACTAGAAAACGTAAATTCAATCCTGAACAATGAAAACATGCTAAAGAGAAACGATTGGAAATGAATCCTCCATTAATTAAGGAGAAGTCGAAGTAAACCCAAAGAAACTAGCGGATGTTCATGTGTTAATAAGTAAAAACTTCGGAAGTGTGTGGAAGGAAAATCCCTGTGTTCAGTGGTGAAATACTATAATCCAGAGTTCTAATAAAAATGAAGATACTCATATAACGAATATCATTGTTTTAAAGACTATTTAAATGATCCACATTTAGTTATCTGTTCAGGTATCCACACAAATTACAGTAAAATGAAAACTAAAAAGTGAAAGTAATATTACTATGAAAGTTGATTAGATATAACATTCTAAATTTAACTTTTCTAAGTTTTCCAGTTAAATATTAGTTTTAGAATAAAATCATAACTTCCACAAGATTTTATATCCTTATCCTGAGTGTGGGTTGTGGTGTTTCAAAAATGAACACTATAAGCTTACATATACAGGGTGTTTCCGGGCTGATGTTACTAACTTTCAGGGATTGTGAGGAAGAGCACATGTATCAATTTGAGATAAGGAACCCTGGTCCGAAAATGACTGAGTTCAAAGTTACAAGCAAAAATAGTTGTGTGTAAATGAAATAATTTTATTCCTCTGTACACCTTATTTATGTGTATTTATCTGTACATCTTACACATACTGTATTCATCTGATGTTGTTTACGTTGTCTACTTACAGTATTCCATTCAATGCGCTGTCAGAGGGATGGGGACAGGAAACTACACTAAAGCAATGCAGATAGCGTAATGTGTAACGGACATGGTCGGTCCTGATATGCACGTCTGTACACAGCAGTGTATGTGTACAAGTTGCAGTGTCCAGTCGATCAGTCCTAGTGAAATGGAGGAGTACACGAGAGCGGAATATGCAGACATGATTTTCGAATACGGATGAGTGGTGCCAAATTACAATTCCATTTCCACACAACTAATTTTGCTCATAACTTTCGACTCAGTCATTTCCAGACCAGAGTTCCTTATCTCAAATTGATACATGTGCCCTTCCCCATCATCCCTGAAAATTAGTAACACCAGCCCAGAAACATCCTCTTTATTATTTTTTTTTTCAAAAACGGACAAAAGTCAAACTTTGTTTCAAAAGTGGATAATGTAGTTTTGAAGTGCTTCAAAGTAATATTTTTAAACGAAGACCTGAATTATTTTGTTAATGAAGTCACCAATATGATACAAAAATTGCAATACGTTATGTAATGAAAAAGTGGCTCTACTTACAAATAATAAAAATGGGCTTTGTCCATCTTTGATACTGGGCATCCAATTTTATTATTTGTTTTTAATTTAAAAAATATTTGTTCAATTACATATGTAATAAATGCTGCAAAACAAATTTTTAGAGATTGAGAATGTTTGCGTAGTGCACAATCGTGATGTAAGAATGCACCAACTTAATACATGCCAGGAAAACATTTGCTCAGCACTTGTCAATTACAACGACAAACTGAGAGGGTGGAGAAACATACGAACGAAAGGTACCCAGATGACAGATGGGCCTACAGTAAGTGCTGCTATCTCGGATTACGAATCTAAAATGAAGTACTGGCTCACTGTTGTGATTCACGCGACCACTAGAAGCTAAGAATAAACGAATCAATTTTTTAAAAGGATAACCTAAAGTGTAAAGATTGGAACCTAGGACTTTATCTATGAAATATTACTTACATTGACGGTTCAACTACATACAATGCCATACTTGTAGTTGTTGGGATGATGGTAGTGGTGGTAGTTTTTATTTAACCACGCTTTCTATTTATAGAGTTCATTTAGCTTCGAAATGTAACGTTGGCGATAAATGGCCCAAGAATTTTATTTTAAACATAGTACCAGTCACAGGCAGATTTATTTTTACTATTTATCATATGCGAATTTATAAAACGCTAGGTCGGAGTGAGAACAGTGGTCAACAAGCTTGGATCTCACATTACACTTACCTCTTTTCAGCCTTAAAATTCCTTGCAAGCAACGCACGATCGCGTACCATTTAATCGGCGTATGTAGATTCCGGAACAAGATTAGATCAGTCATTAATTCCCTATGTAAATTGCGGAGTAGGAGAAAGAATCTATCAAAATGGTGGGGGGCACTGAAGGTAGGTTAAAAAGTTTTTTCCCCACTTTACCAGAGTTAGGATTGGCAGATTTAATCGGAAACCTGATGTGGTTCAACTTGTTTCAGTATTAGTTAGCTATATTACCGACTTAGGTCAGGTTAGATTAGATTAGGTTAGGTTACGTCACGTTAACGGAAATTTCATGGCTGTGATTTCGGACACTCCGAGTTAAGACAGTTGTTCTCCCTGTGCTGTCCCACTAGACGGGTGAACACGGAGTGAACCTTCAACTAGGAGTTAACTGTTCAACATTTATAAACAGCTGATGAGTAAACGCCTCTGGGCTCTTCATTTGTTTGCCCTCACTGCATTCCCCTCGTAACTTCACCGGGTATACTCATTCCGGAATTTGTGTGTACCTTTAGCTAGCCCATAACGAGACCAAAGATAAGAAACGTGTTTTGTCCGGAATTTACATTCGGTCCATTTAATTATTCCCTGCCATTTCTCTCCTTTCATTCCTTCTTTAAAATGTTTTCACATCAATAAGGTTGCACGGGGGACTGAAGCGGCCGGTGAGAATCGCTTCCCACATCACACATCTCACAGCATCTTTCTGGATCGATTCTAACACCCTTCTGGTAAGAAACTCTCGGCTAGCTAAACTGAACTACGACCAGGATTGCAACGTAAGAAGTGGATGTCGATGTCTGGTGACAAACATGGAGGCAGACGTACGTAATTTATTATGAATCTAAGAAAAACAAAGCACTTTCTGACGAGAACACGGTGTTCTTCGTATCTGGGATCTCCTTTCCGACAATGCAACAGCGTCGTTACCTCAAGGCGGAACATATTTCGCCACGATACAGCAGGTCGGTTTACCGGGACATAAAGCGGTATACAAACTGTCTAACTTAACCACTTAAAATGGCGACACTGATACGAAGCGAGTCTGCCAAGTTCTAAAATTCTCCACCTTGCACGCTGCAGTACTTTACTTCTGATATCACAGATTATTACAATGTAAATATTGTCTTCACTATTTCTGTAATATGCTGGAAGTTTTGCATGTAAGCCATGTTTGAATATTTCTAAAGTAGAAACTTCGCAGAAATTAAAATATGCGAGAGTTTCAGGTCTTGGCCCTCCATTCAACATTTCGTCAACAAGCAGTTTAATTATTTAATTTGTTACCTGCTTTGTGTTATCCAGTAAGACGAGAATGAAACTGTAGGCTATATATGAGCACATAAAACATTTGTTCCCATTCAGAGACATATCAGTACATACAAAATCAAGCCATTCGTTTGCGCGCCGTTAGTCGAAAGTTTCTATACTGCGTTCCATAAAGTCTGACAGGCGAAGTAAACATTGCCGGCAGAGAAAGGAAGAGAGATAAGTGCTAATCAACCAATGGCAGCGCGACCAAGTGGGAATTGCGATGGGCCAAGTTGGTGTTTGGGTAGATTCCCTTCGAGGTATTCCAATTCCTCTGCACACAATCAACCATTTTACAATTCACAAAATAAACAGATGAGAAAAGTGACGTGTCGACGACAACTGCAATAGATACCCATAGCAACCGACGGTAGCGCGTTCCTTGCTGATCTACTGCGTGTTCAGTTCAAAGTGTGTCATGGCTCGCTGTATGTCGTCATGTGGCTAGCCGATGAGCCTAGAGAATTCAATCTTCCTACACTTCCACAGAGGCGTATTACCTATGTGCCAGAGAAGTTGCCTAGCAAGTACGGCGTTCATTATGAAGAATACGTACCCATACGTACTGTAACGCCGGTAGTGGCAGGAATGTGAACTGTTTGGAAACACGTACCGAGGTGAGTTTTTTCCTTACTGTCGGGATATGGGGAGAGGGTTAAGACGATTAATTCCGTATTCGTTGACATTAACTTCGACAGTCAACATGGACACGGAGCATTTGATTTGTGCTGTGGAATGTTGCCGTTACCGATGATAACAAATACCCTGCATACGATTTGCCCGCGCAAAATACAGTTCCAAAGAGGTTATGCTAGCACACAGACCATACAGAACGCCATCTGTTGCTACGACCTTCAAGTTATACCGTACACGTTCTCAAGTTCAGATTGAACGCCTTGAATAATAGGCAACTTCTCTGACATAAAAGCTGAAACTCGCTTCAAAATTGCTGACTCACAACTGTGACGTTGAAAAGAACACCCAGTAGAAATGCGCTTAGGCGTGGGTTCGATTTCTGCTTCAGCTGATTGACTGTTTGGGGTTTTCTGGGGTTTTCCCTAAATGTAAGGCGAATGTTAGATAACATCACATTATCACCAATTCCAGTGGCGATAATTACTCTAGCAGTTTATACAGCGTCGTTAAATAACGGAATTAAAATTAAAATAATTCATGAGAGTAGTTGTGGACGTGGTCTTATAGACTTAGGACACATATTTATACCTTATTTCACACATCATCATTATCATTAGCATCACCACCACATGCTACGGAAACACGTCACATCTCCAATTTTTCCTTTCATATCTTCTCGGATACAAACAAATTTTTCTTTGTATACAGGACGTAACAAAAATGTATGTCAGAATTGTAGGGTAATATTCCTCACAAGTGGAGCATGAAACTCTACTACATGAACATGGAACCGGAAAGGGTGTACGTCTGTTTCTGTTCGTCTGTGTATGCATTCTGTGTGTATATTAGTGTCCTGCAATGTTCGAACGTGTGAGAGGCAACCAAGACATTACAAAATTCGTGTTATTTCACATGAAAAACTAATCACAAGATACGTGCTAAAATCCTTTAGCGGTTGAAACATGAAGGGGTAGGAGTGGAAGACAGTGAATATTTTCATAAAAAGACCGAACAAACAGGACAGGTCGCTTTCTGCAGAGCGAACGTAGGCAAATATGAACTTCACCATATTCGACCAAACTTGAAAAGAACATAGCACCTGTAATGCACGACGCTAGTGTGTATGTACATACGTACGTATGTATGTATGTATGTATGTATGTATGTATGTATGTATGTATGTATGTATGTATGTATGTATGTATGTATCCTTTACCTCGGTATTTGTTTTCGAGTGTCCTCTTTGACTTATCTCACTGCCTGTGCGTCTGTTCATAACATGATATGAAGACGAATGCACCGATGACGTTAATGTTAAATATTAGCGTTGCTAAACATTTCCCTGTGTAAATCTCGTGTTATTCCGAACGACACTTAGACAAATTAACGCTACAGAAGAGCGACCATTTTCCGTGCCAAAGGATGTACAAAGCTGAATCACACACAAACACACACACACACACACACACACACACACACACTGAGGCAGGGAATTGGAGAAAACTCAAAACTATGAATTTGAATTCCACAGATATTTTGTCGACTGAGCCCCGGTTTCTTCAACCTTTGTTAAATTGTAACAGTGTGTTATTCCATTTTAACTGTAAACTTAACAGTTGAAGCATTTCTTCAACTACTGTTAGTACTAACAGGCTGATAAGACCCATGTTAATTTAACTGCTCAATTCCATGCAGTTAAATCATTTAACTCTGTGTTAGCATAGAAGTATTCAATATGGCTGGTGCATTAGATGTTCAACTTCTATATCTTTATTATTTAGAAAATGATATGCATGAATACATAAACAGAGCGGATGATTTCAGTGATTTGACAGAACAGAAGTTCATACAAAAGTATAAGCAATTCACTGCCAAGCCTCACTTTTCGCTTTCAACGTAAATCCGTTTGTTTGTTTATTTGTTTGTTCTCAATAATTGGTTTATGCTGCGAAATTATTTCCAGCAGAAGGCTTCTCTCGAACGAAGAAAAACTAGTCCCACGATTTCGTTTTGTTCCAATGTTTTCCATTTCACAACAGCAATACCAATAAGACAAAAATGCCGCTCCACGCTACTGTGATACAAACGATGAAAAGTAGCATAAATCAAACCTGAGAGAATAGAAAGACTTCTATCCTCTCTGAATTAAACAACGGAATCAAGCGCGAATCGCATTTGTCATAGTTCAGAAAACAGAATTGAGCATATATTTGATTATAGGTTACGGTTAAACTCCAGAATCTCTAGTCCTAACAGAGAGTTAACAAACAGATTGTTAAACTGTTAAATATAAAGTTGAAGAAACGCAATAATTTTAACAGCAATTTATACTTTAAACTTGCATTTAATTAACGCTATGTTAGGTGCATTTTAAAAAAGGTTGAAGAAACCGGGCCTAAAAGTCTCATACTTCGTCCCCGATGTAGACGGAATTCGGAAGTTGTGAAGTGTATCCGACAGAACCGGGTATTGAGCTTAAGCACTTCAGAGTCTCGTAATCCTGGAAGTCAATGTACGAAGAAAACGTCTTGGATCTGAGATAAACCGTTTACAGAAATATTTTTGAAGCACTGTCAGCGTTTACAACATTTAGGGCATTTCTCATACACACTGTGGGATTCTTGTGCCATAGATTCAGCACCCAAAACGTCAAATATACGTAACACGTGAAAGCGATGAGACTCGAACCCAGGAGCATGGTGTTCAGGCGGTGTCCAAGCTGCTCTTTAACCGCTGCGGTCTGCGCCCAATTAAGTAATTGGTCAAAGAATGAACTTCTCTAACTCCACAATCCGAAGACCTTGAATTTAATGGTTTGCTTCTTGAAGCTCGCATCTCTCTTTTCGCTAAACGACCTCCGCATTCAATTCCGCGTAGTTAAATAGCTACTCGCGAATTAAAATGAGATGGGAGAGGCATGTGCAGAGCGCCCACAGGACAGCGCTCCCACTCACTGCATGCCCGGTATGCATCATACGGGATAAATAATTGTTTCATCTACAAGAAAACTAAAATGTTATACCGGAACTCAGAAGGTGCGAGGAAAAGAATGAAAATGTACACATTCTAGACCAGTCCTGCACAAGGTTTGCGCTCTCCGAGCCGGCTCACAGCTCATGAGCGGAATGCAGATATTAGCTGCGCTCTGTATAAGGGTGGACTGGAAGAAGGGGTGATCTCGTACAAAATATACACAAAAGGAATTACTAGTACGAGTTCTTATGAAATGAATTCTCGTTCAGTGTTTGCAAAACTATCTTGGACTATTATTAATTAATAAAGAAATATTTATTTTACAGAAATCTATAGCTACTTAAATGTACAATATCATTTTGTTATATTTTTATTTATCAGTACATAAAACGAGGTTTTATACTGTTGGCAGCTGAAAGGAACAGTAGCCTACTGATCGTAATGAAACGTCAGTTACAGATGTTCGATGTCTGCCTTTATTAAAGTTGATAATAGTTAAAACAGTTGCTCACAAATATAAATGTTGACCCAAACATAGCAATCATTTTCATAGCCAGCCTGTGTAGTCGTGGATATTATTGCTAATGTTTAGTCTTGTAAAACTCAACCAGGCTAGTAGTATTATTCAAACGATCTTTAGACCTTAGGTCACATTGAAGATCAATAAGTTCGAGCTGTAAATCGTTAAATGTTAAATGATATGTTCCGTCTTTTAGATTCCTCCATACTGTACTGTAGCAGTAGGTAAGCAACGTGAAACAGTTACTGAGAATAGGCCTACACACTGCACTCCACTAGACAACTGAGTGGTCATTTCCCTCTCCTCTACCTATAGGAAGTCTATGTCATTCTGATGTATCTTCCTCTCCGTTTCGGCGAGCGGTAAACTCGGCTCTCCCGCTCCGAAGGAGAGCGCGCTCGTTGAGCGCTGTTTGTGTAGGCCTGTCCTAGACTGAACGGCACTGTAACTTTGAAAGTGGTTTATTGGCATGTACTTAGGGTGGAAGTAATGTCACTGTGGAGATTTTAACAGCTTGTCCCTTGGATACAGTACAACAAAAACGTCTATTAACATATTAGTCCCAAATGAATACTATTCTTACGAAAAATTTTCCCATACATTTTAACACTGCTTTACTCGATAAGCACTGTCAACGGAGGTAACATTGGCCCATTAAGGGTAACCTTGGCCCAACAGAAAATATATAATTTAATTTTTATATCACCCACAAAATGGGTTATATCTACGTAGTTTCAACTGTACTGTGTAAATGGCAGCTTCAGCCAGTAAAACAGTTTAACCAAGTATTTTCATAACTTAAGGCTGGTTCACAATAAACCGGGAACGAGAACCAGAATGAAAACGAGAAGCAGAGGACGTGAATATGAAAATGTTTTATTCACAATAAACCGAGAACGTAGACGACTATGCATATCGATATGCATGTCAATAACGATATGTAAAGTCGATATTACGCATTCTGATGTTATTTGTGTATAATTGACCAGTGGCGTTCTTTCATGAGCACAAGGCAGCCAACATAAACACATGTTAATCAACTTCGAAATTTCAACTGAAACATTTCATTAGGTACGGTACTATAAATATGCCCATGCATCTTTATTATCACAACCTATTTTAAGTCTACCATGACGTAAAATAATTAGAGAAGAAACATTTGTAATAGAACAAAAATGAGCACAACAGTAGTAATTGAATTGAAGCATGAATATGTAGTGTGTAATACAACCAATACAGTAATAAAATATGATTCACTTACGATCGGTGTTCAAAGATGCAGCTATTGAAAGCCACATATTCTCCTTCATTTTCTCATCTTTATACGAGGCGAGCCGCTTATCGTAAACGTGAGGATTTTCCTCAACACTCAATATTAGAATCTCATCAAATAAAACTTGCTCCATGATGCAAAGCACAGAACAAAATAATGCATAGGTTATGTCACGGTCTTCTTGCTACAAAATATACGAAGACAAAATAGCTTTTAGATAGCAATTGAATGAATCTAGTGGGGTGTGATCGGAAAAACGTCGAAGTTGAAACTTGGCCAACTCTCCGTTCCCGATCCCGGGCTCCGGCAAGCTTTTCGTTAATTGTGAATGTTCATATTTAAATGTACACATTTTAACAATTTTACCGTTTTCGTTTTCGTTCCGATTCTCGTTTCCGGTTTATTGCGAACCAGCCTTTATCTGTATGCAGCACCACTATTTTAAGTGAATCAAATGTTTGGTAGTGTGCTGTTCAACTGTTCACTGCAGAGCAAATGAAGTAGCTACGCCTGTGTTACCTGGCCCATGAGCTTCCTCAACATAAGTTACGAATTCGTAGTGAATTGAATGGGATTTGAACCCTGGCCTCCTGGCTCATAAGGCAAGTGTGTTCCCATTGAGTCGCCGTGGAGATTAATTTAAACATACCTTCAGATAATACATTATGTCGCTCAGATACGAAATATCTACATTGGGTAGTGATGGAAAGCTAGGTAATGTAACGAATAAGTTAAAGAAACATGCCCACCAGCAGCATTTGAATCTACCTACAAATCTGACACTCTTTAGACATTGTGGCGGAAAGAATGGTGAGATGTGACATACGGTACTAGTCCCACCTGAGGGTAATTGGCATGGACTGGGACTACCCTCACTCGTAGGCCGCTTGGGTGAGGTTATTGTGCTAACCGGGATGGAACGATATAGATGACTTAAGGCAGCCGTGGCGAAAATGTGATCGTGCGCCGAGCCACTGTGTAACTTGCAACGTACATAGCACCTATGGAGGGAGGCGAACACCCGAAAGGGAAGTGAAGCAACTGTCTGACTTATTAACGGATTTTTATTTTCCTTACGTCAAGAACTTAAATAAAATTTTATATAGCACAAGATTACACATTAATGTTTAGTACGTGTAACGAAGAAAGAAATGAACAAGAAAACGTAGGACACGTTATCACAACCTAAAATTGACTTCAGAATGTCTCTGCGACAGAGTTCCAAAATCTGGAATTATGTCACTTACTGCCAGTCGTAGTTGATCACGAAGGTATTTGTCTGTCAGTCGTGATCTAAATTTGGTTTTTACTATTGAAGATGATGATGATGATGATGATGATGATGATGATGATGATGATGATGATGAGAGAGGGAAGTGTAGATGATGCGGAGAGTGTTGGTGGAATGATAGAGGGAAAAGGGGAGTATCCCGAGGAATACCCTCTGCAACGCCTGCTTTTTCCACCACAAATTCCATCACAACTTGGCCTGGGATCAAACAGAGCCACATGGATGAAGGATCAGCGCTCTAGACGATTGCAGCTGAGAGGCAACCCATGGTCTTTTGTGATCTCCGGGTCCATCGGTAGTTGATTTTCAAAATGGGATGTGTACTTCGTGAAATATAGAAAATCTGTTCTCGTTTATTGACAAATTTCCTTCGGTTTTTAACAGTAAATTTCAGTAGGCCTATATTGATGAATCTGAGCTTTTATGGTGTGTTAGGTAATGCTGAAATTTTATAAATCATTATTCAATTTTAATAGATTAAAAGAATAGGTAGATCATAATTTAGCTGTCACTGCAAGAATATAAACATGTGCGAAGCTTCGCAGAAAGCCTTTGGTGCAGTGGCGACAAACTCAGCTGATCTTACGAAGCACTGTGTGCACTCACGAGCAAAAAAAGAGCAACGTTAGCATTGCAAGCAAGAGAAGCTCTACTCTTGCATACTGTTCGTGTGCAACGAAGAGTCAGAGTTGGTCACCACTGCTTTACTGGGTGCACACTTGGAATTGTTGAAGAACCGGTAATGGAAAATATGAGTTTCACATATTATTGGTCCCATATTTAAGTGTGCTTAAATGCGACAGGCTCATTCAGTAGATTTACTGGCATGTAAAAGAAGAGCGGGACAAAATTCCGGCAAATCAGCGACCCTGATATAAACTCGGCAGTTGCGAACGTCGTTAAATAAAACAAAACATTAACATTAATGTTATTGTAGTAGGCGTCAAAAGCTAGTATTGTATTTAAATAAATTATCATAATGTATCACTCCTGCATGTATAATAAAAAATATATAGGTCTAATTTTCTTTCTTATGCTTATTTCCTGCTAAAATTTCCCTAAATATTAATAATTTCTCTAGTTCTCTGGTTCAATGAAAGTTTAGTCTTTCACGGCGTGTTTAGAAACAGACCTTTTATATTCTACCGTTAACTTAATGGCGGTCCCAAGAAGCAAAACGAGAGTTGGAAAATTGGTTTGCGTATTCCGATTTCTCGTCTTGCAGGTGCCTGTACATTAGAAATAGGATGGTAACCACTGGTTTTGAGTAAGACTTAATTCCATTAAGTTAATTAACTATTGTGAATGCTCACATTCAAATAATTTTTTTAACATTATTTTCGTTGTCCTTCTCGTTGTCATTTCCGTTCCCGGTTTATTGTGAATCAGCCTTAATTTCTCAAAATTTAGAAGTTCACTCAAAAGTCTGAGAATGATGGCTTAATGCAGAACCGAGTAAGTCGAAGTACGTGATTACTTGATAATCTCACACTGTGTATGCAGTGACCATGGAGCTGCATTAACAGTCGTTAGGTTAAATCCCGCTTAGGGCATGTATGTTTGCCTGTTGTCCTGTGTTGTTCCAGGTGAGCACCAGATGACGTGAGAATTTCACTTAGGGACGTAGTAGATCAAATATAGACTTAGGTCAACATTATATGTGTGCATTAAAGCAGAGAAGAAAACAAGAAATGCCATGACAATAATGAGAAACTCACTTCCTTTATTCCAGTAAGAAATTTCTTTCCGGCTGTGATGCGACGAAGCGTTGAAGATACCTCAAAACCAAATTCAAATTCCTCTTAAATCATGACTGTATGCTCGTTCAGTGTCACGTGGTCTTAAACTTCATGTAATATGTAATTAAAATGGAAACCTAGCGCAAAGATGACGTCACATCGCTTGAATCTCACAATGTCTTCATAGTTGCAGGTTGAAAAACCAAAATATATACTTCGGATAAAATCTTGCTAGGTTTATTAAAACTCTCCCCAGAAAATATATACACGTATGTATTTTAATTCCCTCATCACAAGAGAGATGGTGAATTCGGTCTTCTCAGAGATTTGAATTAGTTCACACGTTTGTTTCTTTGGAACATATCGTCTAATGTTCGATGCATAATATGACCAGTAACCAGTACACATTTCCATGAATTAATAACTATAATTTTATGGCTGCATGGAAATTTAATATAAAATTTCTACCCCGGGACTAGGAAAGATGGCGGTGCACAACTCCTAATCACTAGATTGTGCACCAATATGCCTGGATTAAATCCCAAATCTCTCCGCAGTGCGTATGAAGAGAAGGCATATGTCACTGTTGATAGTGATTCGTCCGTCGGATGGGGACGTCAAGCCTGGCGGCTCCCTTGGTGCTCTTCGACAGGAGTAGGCTACGTGCCGGCACCAGGTTTCCCCTTCTCTCTTTCTCATCTTCATCAGACACTACACTTACACATACGCTCACACTAGTACACGACATAACTCTCTACAGATACACATCATGTACAGTATGTGGAACCCGAATCACGCAAGTGAAGTGTGTGGGCATTCGATAAACACACACACACATACACACTATTTCTCACAATATTGAATGCTATTTTTTAATGGAAATCTTATGATGTTGATGAACAAGTACTCCTATTTCGGAAGACATTAATTTTATGACCTACAGTAGAGCCCCGATTATCCGTCACCCTATTAACCGATTGGAGGATTATCCGACTGTCTTTCTCTCGCTCCTTTTTTTTTTCTAAAGAAACAGACGAAGTAGATTCCATTGTATGTTTTATATATATATATATATATATATATATATATATATATATATATTTCTGGAGTCCACACCTGTGGAGTAACGGTCAACGCGTCTGGCTGCGAAACCAGGTGGCCCGGGTTCGATTCCCGGTCGGGGCAAGTTACTTGGTTGAGGTTTTTTCCGGGGTTTTCCCTCAACTTTCGGTGCTGGACCCCGGATTCATTTCACCGGCATTATCACCTTCATCTCATTCAGACGCTAAATAACCTAAGCTGTTGATAAAGCGTCGTAAAATAACCTACTAAAATAAATATATTTCTGGAGGTTGTTATTACATGCATTTACACTTGCACAGTTTGGTGTACTGTTCGAGTTGCCGTACTGTACAATTTCTATATAAAATGTTTTCCATGAGTATTAAAAGAAACGTTTTGTGATAAGTATCGAACAAAATGCAAATAATTCAGTGGTTTGGGGAAAGAGAAACTGTGGGTCATCTCGCATCAGAATATGAGACTGATGTTACAACTGTGAGCAATTGAATAAAAATCAAAGATAAAGTGTATACAGTATGTAAGTCTACAACATGAGGCCTCTACTATTTATATTTTTCCGCTGACAGCCATTACAAGGAGTTTTCTTACCCCCTTAAAAATACATCGTTGACAACCGAACTTAAATTAATGAACTTCTGACTCACTACCAAACGTGTTAAACACAAGACCACGGAGGAAATGACGAAAATTCAAGTGTTATTCACTTAATTTACGAAAATATTTTATGTTACGGATTATCCGATTTTTTTCGATTAACCGTTCCGTCAACCCCCTTCATTACCGCGGATAATAGAGGTTCTACTCTATATCCTAGATCATATATACCCAGATAGGTCGGCCTTATAGGCTTTGACGTTAACAACTTTTGTCAGGTTTACTACGCTGCCATCTAGTTGTTACATAAGGAGTCACGTCATAATTCCCATTTAAATTGCATTAGCGACTGTACTGCCATCTCGTGTTCGTTTACGGCGGACGGGTGGCGATCCTGGCGGTTGTTCTCTTCAAAGTGCTGCCGATTTTAACATAGCGATGAGTTATCTATTACATATGAAGAGTCCACTGCAAGAATGATGGATATCATTTGGAATACATTTTGCAGGAGAAGCAATTGAAAGTTTGAAATGCTTAGCGCTCAAAGCTTAACTGTGATTTTCCGATCATTACTGAACAATGACTATCAGTGTTAATGCCATATAACTCTGTATGTACATTCTATATGTCTTAAGCTATGCATTGACAGTCTTGGTTCATTTTCGACAAGAAAGTGACATCCATCATTCTTGCAGTGGACTCTTCATATACATATGATCTAGGCCTATATTTATTACATTTTTTCCTTGTTTTGATGAATATCAATACCTCTCAAAATATTTAATAATTTTAACATCCTGCATAGGGTGCATAATAGGTCTGTAAATGCCTAGGTGCATAGATTAAGTACCGTGTTCGACTCTTGAAAAGCCACGATTAGAGGCTATATGCGTATTCGGAATAAATAAGGAAAGGACAAATTTCAGAAATGAAATTTTTAATTTCAACAAAAATTTAGGCATGTAGGCCTACTCTTTTTTTTTTTTGTTATTGCAAGCAATATTATTGTCAAAATAAAGAGTAGGCCTAATATCTCACCTTCTTGACCAATACGACAAGCTTTCGTTCGTAGAGTAGTGGAGATTTTTTTACTTCTACTACCAAAGGCTCGGAGACAAACTTAGGTGGTTTTATCAATGTGAAATTAAGATAAATTATAACTATTTTGAGCTGCCTCATAAAAATAATAAGAAAACGGACATTACATAATGCAAATAGCCTATACTGTTGCTCATGAACAGTGCTGGGGAACCCGAATAGCTCCGCAGAGTTTGTTCAATCAATGTGTGAACGTCAGGTATATTGATTTGGGTTAATGGACTTCCTTCAGTGAGAAATGAATGCTCATCTTGAATGACGCGCGCGCGCACGGTCCAGTAACTCAATTGATGGCTTATCACCTGAAGACCCGGTGTTCGATCCCTTGCTTAGACGCGTTTCATTTTTACCGCGCGTATGATTGACAAGCTAAGTGTCACAATGTGCGTGCCGTCCAGGGGTTGCAATGTGTCTGACGGAGCTTCGTACCCGTCAGTTTTAGCGGCTTGCCAGCATCAACTACTGACACTGAATTATATTGTTGAAATGATGATCAGAAGAATATTTACTGTAGGTGATATGATTTCTAGGATAGTTTATTAACCATTAAAGAAAAGGCAGAATTAAATATTGTACAGGGACATCATTTTATTTTTACTAACATTTTTAATATTAACCTGGCTATACCTTTGGATTAGTTGTTCAGAGCCAGAAACACCGTTTGAAACCCCCTTCCACGATTGAAGTTCGATGATTCTGGCGTAAAATACAAACAAATTACTTTACTAGGTATAGGAGGAAGAAAAGTTGTTCATCCATTTACGTAAATTAGGAAATATCGTAATTTTGAATTTGATAATTTTCATTAGTTTTTGTTTAATCAAAATACAGTACAGTATTAACAATAAGTATTTTTACTCACGAACTGAGCTGTCCATGCGAACGTATTCATTATGCAGTGTATATTATACTGTCTACAGCACATTAGCTTACAATATAGAGAATGAAGTTAAATTGAAAAATAATCATAATATGGATATTTAAACACATTTTTTAAAATGGTGTCAGTTCATTTCGATACAGGCTTCAGTTCTTTTGTGCATATTATCGGACTATAGACTATTGCATCTAATTCCAATTGCCAGTTTCGTCCTTCGTACTAGTAACTCATGTTGAAATAATTCTGTACATATTATATAAAAGAGTACCCTACGTACCCTGCACAGATAACATTACTCAGACATGTTATCTACTGTCCGTCCAAGTGGTTATGTCGCAGGATCGTAGAAAGGGGGGATATCACGTGACAATTAATTACTTTTATTTAAGTTATTTTAAACAGTTGCGGGTGAGGGAAATCGGGATGCGACGTAGGCAAACGGACGACAGCACCTGTGCGAAAATATGATTCAATATTGAAAGCTCTTTCGTTACTGGAAAACGCGAACATATTTCTTGAACGTACTATCACTAACTCGATACTGTTTGTGTTTACTACGACCTTAAGGCGACTTCGACTGTATACGCTTGGTTCTGTGAGGAGAACAGTTGGGATTCACTAGTAGAGGTGGTGGGAGTGAAGTACATTCAAAAACTCTGGTACAATAAAAATTGAAGTAAAAATAAAATGATGTCCCTGTATAAGCATTTATCTATTGATAGGGTACGCTGCACAATGTTTATGAATCAACCCGGGAGTTCTGACTATCCACAGTGGCGGAAATCAACTGAATAGCCTATATTTATTTTGCCGTTTTAGATGATGGAATCTATTTTTACCGAAAAACACGTTAGGTCGAATTTCGTTAAACCGGATTGACACTTTTTTCAATCCCTTAGGATTCGGATTAACGAGGGTCTATTGTGTTCGATCTCTTTCTCACGATCGGGCGAAATTAGTAAATGCAGAGCTCCAGTGTGTATGTTTGTCTGTAATGGAGGGCCTTTTAAATTTCCGTTATTCACCGCTTTGCGAGTGTCTCATAGATGTCGTTAGTGCCGGAAAGCTTAGTCCACTTAGTCCCTCAGAGACTATCCAGAGTGCACCACAAGCGATAGTTCTGCATTGAACTCGTAATGAATGAATTATGATGATGGAGAATTGTAGGGATATAATACGAGATCTGGACAACGGTTTGGCCAATACAAGCTACAAACTCAAGGCGAACCACCGGTATTTGAACTCGGACCCGTGGTTTATAACCCCAGTGCACTTGCACTGAGCTGTCGTAGTGGTCTATTCTCAAACATTTAATTATGAGCTGATAAAGGCTTGCCTGTTACTTTTATACCACGTGCCACACTGTATGGCGTAATCAATATACTGTATAATTCCGTACTGCAAAGAAAGTTACGTCTAGTTAAGAAAGAAAAATGAGTAAACTTTAATGCAGTGGGCAGAATCATAAGAAACATCATATTCTGCGTTTCGAAGGCTTATTGATTTAATAATTTAAATACAGCATTCATTTCCAATATTACTCACAATCAAACACAAAAACGATAATTTAAAATAGGCCACGAAGAGACCATTATCCTGGAACCCCTTCAGTCTTACGTATTTTCATCCCAGATCTGTACCCCTAGAAAATGAAAACAACGTGGTGCTAGGACTGACGAAAATTGTGGTGAATGGGCTAGCTACTGCATTATATATCACAATATACGCTTACCTTACTGTGGAGGCCTTCCTTTGTGAAGCAAACCTACGGTCACTTTTTAGTTAAATATACATTTTCACTTAACGCCATTAACTGCGTACCTGCTCTTGATGTCACCTCACTGACACGTAGCCTACTGTACGCGGCACTTTAGCTCTATTCCGACGTAAATAGGCACAATTGGTTCATTAGGGATTGGTTAATTTCCAACCATAAAAATCCATCCATCTATAGCTCTACACCAATTATAAGGTGATTCTAAATTATTATTATTATTATTATTATTATTATTATTATTATTATTAATCATTATGTTCACCGCTGTGGATTAACGGTTAGCACGGCTGACCTTGAAACGAGTGGGCGCGGGTTCAAATCCTGGTTTGGACAAGTTACCTGGTTCAGATTTTTTCCGGAGTTTTCTCTCAACCCATTCTCGCAACTTATAACGTATAAAATTACGTACAACATACCTGGGATCTTTTCTGATCAGGACAATTCCTTTGATTTTTAATTAGTTGTAATGGAGGGATTTTTAAATTGCCGTTATTCACCACTTTGCGAGCGTGTCTCATAGATGTCGTTAGTGCCGGAAAGCTTAGTCCACTTACTCCCTCAGGGACTATCCAGAGTACACCACAAGCGATAGTTCTGCATTGAACTTTTAATGACTGACACTCGGGAGGAAATTAAACGCAGAATAAATATGGGAAATGCCTGTTATTATTCGGTTGAGAAGCTTTTATCATCTAGTCTGCTGTCAAAAAATCTGAAAGTTAGAATTTATAAAACAGTTATATTACCGGTTGTTCTGTACGGTTGTGAAACTTGGATTCTCACTCTGAGAGAGGAACATAGGTTAAGGGTGTTTGAGAATAAGGTGCTTAGGAAAATATTTGGGGCTAAGAGGGATGAAGTTACAGGAGAATGGTGAAAGTTACACAACACAGAACTGCACGCATTGTATTCTTCACCTGACATAATTAGGAACATTAAATCCAGACGTTTGAGATGGGCAGGGCATGTAGCACGTGTGGACGAATCCAGAAATTCATATAGAGTGTTAGTTGGGAGACCGGAGGGAAAAAGACCTTTGGGGAGGCCGAGACGTAGATGGGAGGATAATATTAAAATGGATTTGAGGGAGGTGGGATATGATGATAGAGACTGGATTAATCTTGCTCAGGATAGGGGCCGATGGGCTTATGTGAGGGCGGCAATGAACCTTCGGGTTCCTTAAAAGCCATTTGTAAGTAAGTATTATTTTATATATGCCGTTTGATGTGTTATAAAATGTATTATTATTATGTTGTTGTTTAGTCAACTGTCCGAAGACAGGTCTAACTCTCACAAGTGATATCAAAAAGCACCACTTATGAGGCAACTAGGCCAGGAGATAATGGGGTGTGGTGCCCAGTTCCTTTCCCCCTCCATTGCATACATCGCCGATTAACTACTTGTTACACTAATCAGACTTCAGATGCATACAAACAATTGTTCTTCCTCTGACACATATCATCAAGTGAGATGTACTGCCTGATAATAGAGGTACATATCAGCCAGAACCTCAGCCAGAGGATATAATTATATTATATTTATATTATTGCCGTGTTTTTTTTATCTCTTTTATAAGAAACATTTTATTGAATTTTTATTTAGGCTACTAAATGTTGAGGTAATACAGTTATAATACAGATGACACTCCACATCTGTGGAGTAACGGTTAACGCGTCTAGCCGCGAAACCAGGTGGCCCGGGTTCGATTCCCGGTCGGGGCAAGTTACCTGGTTGAGGTTTTTTCCGGGGTTTTCCCTCAACCCAATATGAGCAAATGCTGGGTAACTTTCGGTGTTGGACCCCGGACTCATTTCACCGGCATTATCACCTTCATCTCATTCAGACGCTAAATAATCTAAGATGTTGATAAAGCGTCGTAAAATAACCTACTAAAATAAAAAATACAGATGAGAATAATTATTTCAAGTATTTATCTCCATTGTTACAGGTGTCACTGTGAGGCAATCCCGCCACATCTATTTCATCCTCCTTCACTTCTATCACTTCTGTGTTATCACATTCCGCATCACTTCCATCACTACCGTCATCAATATCATACAAGGCTTGCTGCTCATTGTATCTCTTTCGAAAAAACGTATGCTTTCCAATATATGAACATTAGTATACAGAGTGATTCATTATTACGTGTAAATACTTTGTGTGTGCAATGTAGAGGTGAAACTAAGACTAAAACGTTCTATACAACTTTTTCTTAAAACCTTTAATTCCAGAGTTAACGCCATTTTTCGTGGAACTTGCGCTCCCAAATAAAGAAAGGATAACACGCCAAGTGTAAACTAATTATTACTTTCGTACAGTGCATTTGGACTTCAAAACAAAAAATAACCGAAGTCACTAACTCCATATCCTCGGCAGTCCATTTATGCACGTTTTGTGAACTAAAACCAAACACAGTAAAGAATGTAAAGCAATTTCTTCTAGACTTTACACATTTGCACAATTCTTAGTGTAATGCATGTTCAAAGTGCTGTCCCTCAACTTGAAGTCCAGAGGGTTCATGTCCGGTGATCTGGCTGGCCAAAGAGTTGGCCCTGCGCGACTTATCCATTGACCTGGATACGCAGCATTGAGATACGCCCTTACGTTGCGGCAGTAATGCGCAGGATCACCATTGTGCATAAACCATAAGTTCAATCGCGTTGGAAAAGGGATATCATGTAGCAGACCATGTAATTCGCATTCCAAGAATGCGCGGTAGATTTCCCCAGTCAACCGCAGAGGTGAACTCGAGGTCCGAGTAACTGATTTCCCACAATACCACACCAAATGTGTGGGAGAACAGTAATGCTTACGCAGTTACTATGACGTAGGTGTCATCTACTGGAACTCTGGAATTAAAGGTTTTGAGAAAAAGTTGTATAGAACGTTTTAGTCTTAGTTTCACCTCTACAATACACACACAAAGTATTTACACGTAATAATGAATCACTCTGTATAATCATAGTACCGTATAGGCCTAATGTACTGTATAGGACAAAACACAACTTACTACAATCAGGTAGCCTATTGCTTATGACTGAAACTGTATTCAGTACAGAACGTAATTGAAGCAGCGTTCGTTACAAGAATGGATTTAAGTACCAACTGCATATTTTAGCAACACCTGGAGCTAGTACAGAGTCATAACAGCATTTAAATTAAATTACTTCATATGAACAAAAGGAAATAAAATGGGAAGTAATTCACAAACTAGCTGGGGTCTTTTGTGACCCCAAGTCCAAATATTCGAAATTAAATTACAAATAAATATGTAAAAAAAAAACAAATACATATACAAACTAATTGAATAGGTCATTAGAAAAAGGGCCCAAATCCACAATTCTAAATTTTTCAGGAGAGACAAAAAAAGAATAGTGACTTCTTGTAATTTTCAGAGCTCAATGATTTTTTCTCTCATGGTAGATAGGGTATCCACACACTTGCATGTAATGTTTGAATGTTCTACTTGCTTTAGTTTATTAAATACATATTTATTAATTCTGCGAATTTGGGCCCTTTTTCTACTGAATTAGTTTAGACGACATAAAAAATGGAAATTGGGGGGAAAAAAAATTTTTATTCTGCTATCATTGCATTAAAACAGTTAACTACTAGTTACATACAAACTATGTATCACATTTAGAAACTGAGGAACAAAAATATGCAGTTATGTGCAATGAAAAATCATCATAATGTCTTACTCGTCGTCTGCAGTAATGATTTGGTAGCAATTTAGTTTCTATAATAGACAAGAGCACTTTATTTATTAATGTACTTTGTGAGTTTAAGAACATCTTTGAGTTTATTTGCATTTATAGGTAGCATTGTGGTAAGGCCTATACAAAGGCTGTGTTGGAAAAGGTACTGTTTTAATACCAGGTTTTATAACTGAAATTTCTCACCCTCATGTCTCCACATTATCTTTATGTTGGTCCCTAAATACAAACTCCTTATATTTTGTTATTTGAAATTTATAACCTTTATTTGTTACAACTTTTTTGAAATACGGTACACAAAATGCAGAAACATAGTCTTTGATCATAAATCCTTTGACATCAACAACAGTGAATTTTTCATTTATCATTGTCTCCGACGATAAATGGTCAGTTAAAGTTGTTTACATTTGATACTCTTATTTCATTAACAAAATGAAATGGAGGTGTGGAACGGTGTGAGATGGTTTCGGATATTTTTAGAGATTACATGAAGCCCAACTGTTAAGAACTAATCAACCGCATTTCCAAATTTAGCCTCCACAGAATCTGTAAAATTGTCTGCAAATAACACGCCACTGCACTGCTTGTTTCGCCCTCATTAGTTTTTGTTATTGTACCTATTTTAGAATAAACTGTTGGACGAAGGCTTTGATGCAACCGACATGTCAGACCTCGGGCTAAAAGGTAGGATGTTAGTCTGTCCGCGGTAGTTTTTTTAATCTCCATATTTTATTGATGAGAAATCTGAATTCTTTTTTTTTCTAAACCACCGAAATATGTTGTATTTATTTAATGTTTTCGGCAACAGTATATTTTATAGTAACTTGCTAGCTAATTTCATACACTGGCCGAAATTTAGTGAGCAATGAAAAATTTTCCATTACACAAGCAGACAAGTAAATTTATGCACTTGAATGTACCTACGTTTAAGGTTATACTTTCCTTCAAATTCTGTCTTGCAGGTATTAATAATAATATTATGAAGTTGACAATGAGTAAGCAATACGATTACGCAAGTCAACAATGTCGCAGCAAAACAACGGCAAGATAAACAGGAAGTCTTAAAGTGAGAAGAGGGAATGCATCATTGAGTGAACAGAAGAACGTCCCATATCCTGGAAATGGGACCTTCTTCTAGTCAACCCATATTTTAACAGTAATTTTAGCATGCTTAGAGTTGGTACAGCGGGACACTTTTCCACTCAACAGATGCGCGCTTACATCTAGTATGTTTATATGCAAAAAAGTGAATTTAAAAAAAAAGTGGAGTTGGGCCCTTTTTCTAATGACCTATTCAATTTAGAGAGTGTAACAGTAGCATATCTAGAATACTGAATAAATATAACTACATTCTGTTAACTTACAAGCGTATGTAAAAAGTTTGGGATCAGAAAAGATCCCAGATAGTTTGCGATGGTTAAGAGCAGAGACTGGAAATTTGGCAGAATGCCTTTTAAAATATGTTAAAACTACCTTTATTTTGAAAGTAAATCTGTACGAATTATACCTTTGTGATTGAAACGTCACAGTTTTATGTTGCCCTTTTCTGCCTTTTTTAATATAAATACCTAATTTACAAAGAAATGCTTTTTTTGCCTTTATTTGATTATTTATCTATTATTTATTAATTTACTATTAAAAATTGCCTACATGTATATTTTAATTTATTTCTATAACCGCTACAATGAAAGTGACTTCACCGAATGTATATTATTGTCTTTCAGTCGGTTCATATTCTCTTTGCAACAATGAGTCCTGCCGTGCAAAAATGTATAACAGTAAGCGTTTTAATTATCGCTTGTGTTTATTTGACAAGGCAACAATGAGTGCGGGTCTAACGTTATTTTTAACGATTATTTTTCTTTCAGTTTTCATTGCGACATTGTTGTACTAGCTAAATATTTCATATCGCAACATATCAGTACAACCAAACACAAAAATGCACTTTCCAAGGCTACTGGGAAGAAGATTTCTTTGCTTTCAACAGTAATTGCAACATCAAGTCGAAAATCTCAATTTGCATTCGACTTATGTAAAGCTTTTCTTGCTGCCGAAATCCCTTTGTGGAAAGTGCAAGGTTGTGGGTCTAGTGCAAGGTTTTTGTAATTGCTTTTTATTGCGTATTTTAGCTATTTATAATACTTTTTTGCCTGACTATTTTAGCTATTTATGATGCCTTTTTGGCTGCCTATTTTTTATGCCTTTTTGCCTGCCTATTTTAAAGATTCATAATGCCTAAACTTCCGGTCTCTGGTTAAGAGCAAATGCTGGGTAACTTTCGGCGCTAGACCCTGGACTCATTTCGCCTGCATTATCACCTTCATATCATTCAGACTCTAGATAACCACAGCAGTTGATGAGGCGTCATAAAATAATCGACTAAAAATCATCATCATCACCATCACCATCACCATCATCATTAGAAAAGGTGGGAGAATTACCCACACACGAGGATCTGAGCCCGCATTCTTCTCTCAGATGACCAGGGTCTTTACGAAGATGCCTTGGTTCGACGCGATCTGCCTGACGTAAAAACGCGCAAATAGAACAGTAAAGGTTAAATTGATGGTGATAGTTAACGACCGCAAAGACCAGCCATATTTTATTCAAACTGCTGTTCTCTTAACAGATGTGTTGCCTCGCTGCGAAGCGATCGATCAAGTTTCTGGAAGAGCAAGTCCAGGTGTGGAGAGCGTAAATAAAAGGACAACTTTGGCGCGTAATTAATCCTTTTTTATATACATTTTTTATCACGCATGGGGTGACAATGGTCCTTCGGCTTTGCAGCCCAACTATCCGTTATGTGCACTATCTCCCTGGAACGAAAAAATAGTTTGCGACAAATTCAGCGAGAACATTTGCATCTTTGGGACTCTCACAGAGTTTACTAAGGCAGTTCCCTAACGATTACCAGATCTGGAGAAATCAGTAAATGTACCTGCTGAACAATTTCATTTGCAATCACCGAAGCTCGTACGCTATCCTAAAAGATATACAATATACATACGATGAGAAAAAGTTGAAATGTGACTTTTCTGTGCATCTTGTGCTGAATATTGATACCGTCCTTCAGTCATATATGTTAATTATATGTGTATCTCTGTTACTTATCGCAGGTACAGAAAGCAACTGGAAACTAATACACCACACCACTTTTCCAGGACGCCAGCGTCATCGCCATACAACTCTTGCGAATAACGTTTCACAAAGCAAGGTGCTGTAAAATTCCGAAAGCATGTTCAGGTATGTCACAACGTGAGATGGAATGTTATCGTGTCTGGCATATATTTAAATGGATTATGAAAGGCCTATCCTGCTAATGTTAGATTTATCAGATTCACGTTCCATTTTCTCCGGAATTATTCAAGAAAATGCAAATGAAGATTCTATATGATATAAATTTTGTCTCTTGTAAATTCAGTAATCTTATTTATTAAGCTACCATTATTTCAAAGCAAGATATAACATATTTTTTGCTCGACCATAGTATAATACACTCAGTACCGAAGAAGTGGGTAAAGTCAATCAGTGGGTGTAAAATCGATAATTTGCGATTTTTATTGAAAATTTTATATTCTCTCAGTTACTTGTTAAAATTTTGTTACGCTGACTTCATTGCCTGACATTGCAAATGTAAGCGAGAGGGATGACAAAAAGCCTGCGAATGCCAACAATGGGAACACAGTGTAATTGCCGTTGAAGTGAAAATTGTTATTCTCAACTTTTTCTCTTAAACGAAAACAAACTCTTACAAACTCTAAATTATCGTCAGCAATGAAAGGAGACAAGAAGTATACGTTAGTACTTTTCGTTGAGATTGTATCCTGAAATAATAGTTGTGCAATTCGTAAATGTTGGTATTGAAGCTTATTATTTTAAGAAAACTTGTACCTTTGTAGGGTTAAGTCGATCAAGCCATCGACCTACTCGAAGCAGATAGGACCAGCTGGAAGAATAAATTATTCACCAAAATACCTCCAACTAACACTTATAAACAGAAAAGTGTCATAGTATAGCTTATGTTGATGGGATAGTGAGGAAAGATGAAGACGAAATTATGGTGAATTTCTTGGGTAAGAGAAGAACTGCCAAAGGAACGTATTTTGTATACCCCTCTGTACCTGACTATGGGATCAACGTAGTTTCTAAAGTGACATGAGGAGGGGAAGATTTCAAATAACATCTGACATAAACCTAAGCAATGTAGAATAGCATTTTAGATCATAATTGAAGTGTGCCATTTCAATGTAAATTTTAAATTCTTAAATCTTTGTTGGTATGTGAAGTATTAAATTTTTTTATGTTTTATAAGTTGGCAATCATAGTCATTTTTGTACAGTAGAGATCTATAGGCCTAATTGTGTCCAATTGTATGATCACAGTAACAAAAGATACACAATATAATCCTATAGGCATATATTGTAGATTATTATTGTTTTCTATACCCCTTATAACAAATAAAATATATGTAATACATTTAATTTGTTTTTAAATACATAAACAGTGATCGACTTTACTCCGCAATATTTTAAAATCGATCTTAAACTAAAAATTCAATGGCGATCGACTTTACTCTATTTAAGCAGGTAACTTCGATCACAAGTCAAATTAAAAAAATCAATCTTTGATAGATTGTAATTCACTTTTTGTAACGTGCTTTCATTAGTGAAGGATATGACGACAAAATTCTATATTCTGAGGAACTTCGCACCATTGCATAACCTCAATATCATTCAAAAATTGCAAAATTTTGATCGACTTTACCCTCTTCTACGGTACATGTGACGTAACTGTATCATAATGACATACATTAAGATATATGGATCATATGAGGAGACAAAGAGGAAGGCAGAAAACAGGAAAGATTGGAGAAATCTGGATTTGCAGTGAAAGACCTGTCCTTGGGCAGAACACTTAATGAATGAGTGTAAATTGTATAAAAGGAAACTAGATTGGTGATGACTGGTGAGTAATATTGCATGGGAAAGTGATTACAGTCATGTAGGTGACGCAGTGACGCGAAGTTGACGACGCGCTCTGTACGTGAATTCACATACATCCTTCCCCTCCCCTTAGGCAAATAGCCGTCCACGACTGTAAGACTGACAAGTGTGGCACATGTGAGTTCGTGAGTGATAAATAATGGAGTGCATGTTATTGCTATTGCGAAGCAGTGCAAATAAATATTTACAACGTGACTGTTAAAAAAACATGTGCATATGAAATAGTAACCCAATTATCACAAAGAAACTAAATCGTTTCTCCATTGGATAACATTTTGCCAATGAGAATCATTCCGTACTGGCCGTTTATTAATGACGAATTGTACACGATAAACAAAATAAATTATACATGTAATGTAGTATATTATATATAACGAAAATAACACATTGTATTACACATTTTATAATATATTTCATATGTTATTGTAGGCCTATATAAATTTAAGAGGACTTAAGAGGAGGCAGAGGTGACATTTTCGAACAAAACTAAAGAAAAAATGAAAATTTGATTTTTTCCATTTTTATTATATTTATTTTGAGATTCCGATGTTAGTTTTTGATTTTGTGCCCTTAAAAGTATGAAATTAAAACCAAGATAACTGTATTACTATATTATTCCCATAATAAACTAATACTTATTATTATTTATATACCTTCTCTGAACATATAAATAAAAAGAAATTTTGAAAATTTCTTACAATATGCTGCATGGAGCGTTTTATATCAAACGATATAAAGTTTTATAAAATTATTAATATTTACAGAACTATTGTACTTAGAAAGCTGAAACTTGGTATATCGATTACTAATAACATACTTAGTATCCTTGATCAATTTCAAACAAATCGGATAAATTTTGTGGATTTTGAAATATTCACCTCTGCCTCCCCTTAAGGCAACGCACTACTGACTTTGTGTAATTTCTACCATTTATTTTTATTATATGTTTTATTTAAAATTTGGTATCAGATATTTCTGAAATACATGCACACAATTTTTTTTAATTTTTCTGTTAAAAATTTGACCAAAATAAATGTTCATATAATTTTTTATTTAAAAATAAACTTTTATTTTAGTAATGATTTATCTTGGTCTCACATAAAGATAAAAAAATTACTTGAATATTTAAAGTAAAGATAAGACTCCATAATAACAAAACGGTTAATTTTTTCTAGTCAATATACTCCATTAGTAAAAACATTTTAACATTTTACTTTTTTTTCAGCTTCACTTTCCAACATAAAAAATGACATCTCTCTAAATAATGATCACATGTTTAGGTGAATGTAGAATTTCAAGCACAGACTTATTATGAATATATGTGCAAAATTTCATTACTCTAGGCGTAACTATTCAGGAGATATCTTATTTGTAGTAAGTTAAAATGGGAATGTTCTGTTTTTAAATAAAATGACTTCAGTATACAGAGTGAACCGCAACTATTTTCATTAATTTTAATGGGTTATTCTTTGAGATATTAAAAAAAAAGTTTAATACAATTTTGTCCGTTTTTGCTTCCTTTTCGAGATAAACATTTTTATATGAAATGTTTCGTAACGTGTTTTCGGAAAGTCATTGACTTAATTCCCAAAATGCTCAGTCAGTTTACGAGAGCAATATATTGTGATAATAAATGATTGAAAGAATTTTAGTTTAGTTTTGTCCCTTAAATGTGCAGAAATTTGTTCCGAAAACATGTAGCTTTGAAAAATTCCTTTGCGGAACGAAATGTTACATTTGTTCAGATCAAATTTCTGCTATTTTTTTTTCAATAATTTATCACGTTACACTACTCTCTTAAATTGAGTGAGCATATTGGAAATTCAATCAATGACTTTCCCAAAACAGGCTGTGAAATATTTCTTATGAAACAATTTTTATGTCGAAGACGAAACAAAAACAAGCCAAATTGTATTAAACTGTTTTATTTGAAATATCTAAAAAAGATATCACCTAAAATTTGATGATATTGCTTACAGTTCATCTTGTGTTTATGCATTCTGAATATAATACCACTTAAATGGGATAAACTGAGTTTCTGACTTAGAATAAAGGTATCGCGATGAAATCTTCACCACAGTTTTCTTCAAGAAACCGTACATTTTTGGCACCATATTTAAAAAAATGAAGAAAACGACCAAAATTGGCCAAAACTCAGTAACACGTCCTCTCAATAAGCCACTTTGGAACAAACAAATTATAATAATTGAAAGTGTCCATGAACAATTTTTGTGTAAATGTTATTATAATTACAATAAATTCCGATAGGTAAAATTTAATGAAGTAAAACATTAAATTGAATATGATAGGCATATATTATAACTGAGAAGCACGGATAGTATGGGATGTCAAGAAAATATATCGATAGCTGAGAAGCTATACCTCGCATCAACAAAAATTGTAATTTAGTTTAACTGCATTATTATTTAGATTAAGTAAATTATCATTATTATTATGCAAATCAAGATTTCAGGTATAACTCCCTGTAAAGTTGACTTGAATAATGTTGAGGGAAAAATTGTTCCGGGGCCGGGCATCGAACCCGGGACCTTTGGTTTAACGTACCAGCGCTCTACCAACTGAGCTACCCGGGAACTCTACCCAACAATTTTTCCCTCAACATTATTCAAATCAACTTTACAGGGAGTTATACCTGAAATCTTGATTTGCATAATACACGTCACTGTTCGTTAACAGAAAACCACAATTTAAGTCACACGGAGTTAGTGTGCACTCGAAGTTGGTTGCTTGACGGTTGTCAGCCCACTTTGAGGTCTGTGGATATAGAGGGAAAAATTGGATCGGTGTCGGGTAGAGTTCCCGGGTAGCTCAGTTGGTAGAGCGTTGGTACGTTAGACCAAAGGTCCCGGGTTCGATTCCCGGCCCCGGAACAATTTTTCCCTCAACATTATTCATTATTATTATGTTCACAAAATTGGGAAATGAACTAATATTTTTTCCTGGAGTAGATTTTTCAAAGCAGAAGCATATGCAAAAAGTTTGTGTATTTTGAGAAAAATTAATTTTTAAAACAGATTTTTCAATCTTGTGCAAATTTACAGATATGAGGTATCATTTGTTAGCCATTGATATGTGGTAAGGATATCAAAGGTTAAAATGAAGTGCGTACCTGGTGGTCGAAGAAAGATAGAAAGAAAGAAAAACTGAAAACCTTTTGAAATATGGTGCAAGAGCGATGCGACATCAGGTACTGACATTAAAAAAATGATATATACTATAGTTAGAAAACATGTTATGTCTATAAATATGACGTCTAATTTCTCGTGAGAACGAGGGGTTGAGAGATAAAAGATTTGTTTTAAAAAATATGTGAAAGTTGGATATGAAGAGCAAGTCCTCCGTCCTCTCCTTCAATTGAAAAGTTGCGTTCACTAATTCGAGATATTGACTGCCTGTTATCAACTTCTTGACACTCACGCAAGCACATACACGTTTTCGCGATGAAACCTTTACTACAATTTTCTTCAAGAAACCGTATATTTTTGGCACCTTATTTAAAAGATGCAGAAAACAACCAAAATTGGCCAAAACTCGGTAACACGTCGCCTCAACAAGCCACTTTGGAATAAACAATTTATAATAATTGAAAGCGTCCATGAACAATTTTTGTGTAAATTTTATTATAATTACAATAAATTCCGATAGGTAAAATTTAATGAAATAAAACATTAAATTGAATATGACAGGCATACATTAAAACTGAGATGTAGGTTACAGATAGTATGGGATGTCATGAAAATATATCGATGGCTGAGAAGCGATACCTTGTATCAACAAAAATGATAATTTAGTTTAACTGCATTATTATTTAGATTAAGTAAATTATCATTATTATTGTATTCACAAAATTGGAAAATGAACTATTATTTTGTTCTCGAATAGATTTTTCAAAGCAGAAACATGTGCAAAATGTTTGTTTATTTTGAGAAAAATTAATTTTTAAAACAGATTTTTCAATCTTGTGCAAATTTACAGATATGAGGTATCATTTGTTAGCCATTGATATGTGGTAAGGATATCAAAGGTTAAAATGAAGTGCGTACCTGGTGGTCGAAGAAAGATAGAAAGAAAGAAAAACTGAAAACCTTTTGAAATATAGTGCAAGAGCGATGCGACATCAGGTACTGACATTAAAAAATTGATATATACTGTAGTTAGAAAACGTGTTATGTCTATAAATATGACGTCTAATTTCCCGTGAGAACGAGGGGTTGAAGGCCACCGGCGTGGCTCAGCCGGTTAAGGCGCTTGTCTGCCGGTCTGAAGTTGCACTCGGGCGCGGGTTCGACCTCCGCTTGGGCTGATTACCTGGTTGGGTTTTTTACGAGGTTTTCCCCAACCGTAAAGTGAATGCCAGGTAATCTATGGCGAATCCTCGGCCTCATCTCGCCAAATACCATCTCGATATCACCAATCTCATCGACGCTAAATAACCTCGTAGTTGATACAGAGTCGTTAAATAACCAATTAAAAAAACCAGGGGTTGAGAGATGAAGATTTGCTTAAAAAAAATGTGAAAGGTGGATATGAAGAGCAAGTCCTCCGTCCTCTCCTTCAATTGAAAAGTTGCGTTCACTAATTCGAGATATTGACTGCCTGTTATCAACTGCTTGACACACACGCAAGCACATACACGTTTTCGCGATGAAATCTTCACTACAATTTTCTTCAAGAAACCGTATATTTTTGGCACCGTATTCAAAAGATGAAGAAAACGACCAAAATTGGCCAAAACTCAGTAACACGTCACCTCAACAAGCCACTTTGAAATAAACAATTTATAATAATTGAAAGTGTTCATGAACAATTTTTGTGTAAATTTTATTATAATTACAATAAATTCCGATAGATAAAATTTAATGAAGTAAAACATTAAATTGAATATGACAGGCATACTTTAAAACTGAGATGAAGGTTACAGATAGTATGGGATGTCAAGAAAATATATCGATGGCTGAGAAGCGATACCTCGTAGCAACAAAAATTGTAATTTAGTTTAACTGCATTATTATTTAGATTAAGTAAATTATTATTATTATTATTATTATTATTATTATTATTATGTTCACAAAATTGGGAAATGAACTAATATTTTGTCCTCGAGTAGATTTGTCAAAGCAGAAGCATATGCAAAAAGATTGTCTATTTGAGAAAAAAATAATTTTTAAAACAGACTTTCATTCACGTGCAAATTTACAGATACGAGGTATCATTTGTTAGTCATTGATATGTGGTAAGGATATCAAAGGTTAAAATGGAGTGGGTACCTGGTGGTGAAAGAAAGAAAGAAAGAAAGAAAGAAAGAAAGAAAGAAAGAAAGAAAGAAAGAACTGAAATCCTTTTGAATTATACGGCAAGGGCGATACGACATCAAGTACTGACATTAAAAAATTGATACATACTGTAGTTAGAAAACATGTTATGTCTGTAAATATGACGTCTAATTTCTCGTGAGAACGAGGGGTTAAGAGATAAAAGATTTGTTTAAAAAAATATGTGAAAGGTGGATATAAAGAGCAAGTCCTCCGTCCTCTCCTTCAATTGAAAAGTTGCGTTCACTAATTCGAGATATTGACTGCCTGTTATCAACTGCTTGACACACACGCAAGCACATACACGTTTTCGCTTTCAAACGATTTTTCTCCCTGTGAACGAATGCATAACACAGAGTTAGAGCAAGTGTGTATCTTGATCAACTTACCGAGAGATGCACGTGGTCGTGTCGGCCGCCGCGTCACGTGAGTTTCATCCTCTGCAGCGCTGTGGCCGTCGCGTGCTGAGTCGCGGCACGGAATGAGTTGAGTTGACGTCCCGCAATCGGACTCGCGGCTGGAACCCGCGCGACCCGACGGCAGCCGACCCGGTCCGACCCGAGCCGACCGGACCAAGCAACACCCACAGTTGACAAACAGTCGTTAAGCAAGCTAAAGGCTATTTATATTATTACGATCCTTTCCTGCCTCCAAGAGACGTTTGATATGCAACGTGTTGATCACGGCTGCGTGTATCAATCCGCTTTGATGAGTCAGAGATCATTGTATTTTCCCGAATATCCCGCGCCCTCGAATAGGCCGCGTACCCCACACGAAAAAAAATATTAAAACAAACATAAACAACAAAAATACAATTTTCAACAAATGTATTCACGACAAATTAATAGTACATTATACAACGAGCCTATAATGATAGTAATTAAGAAAGCGAGTATGGATGTTTATGAAACGAGCGCAAGCGAGTTTCATAATTTTCATACGAGCTTCTTAATTACCATTATAGGCGAGTTTCATACGACTTCTTATGCTCGACCATATTTCTAACTTGAAATTACCGGTATTCAGATGTATACATTTTATTTGTATCTGACAAGATCGGAAGTGACCTTGTTCTCGGTCGTGAATTGTGAGATGTGCGCAGACGCGAAAGTATTGATTTTTTCCGAGGAACAATAATGTCATTGACATTGATGTATAATCCCGTTAAACTTGATAATATTGTAATATTATAACCTTGATTATTGAATTCGACATTCAAAAACGAGATGACAAATTGAATTCATTTGAATATTATTTACAATTAACGCTAATTATTTATTATAGTAACAGAACATAACCTTCTGCGACAGTATTGGATTTCAGCCTCCGTGACTTTTCGCTAATTCTCTTTCGATTGCATATCCGAGAAAAATCGATACTTGCGGTTTTATAACGGTACAAAGCTGACTTGTCATTGGCTGAACACATGTAAGCTGAGTTATCATTGGCTGAAGACCTGTACTTTAATGAGTAGGTGTACTTTAATGACATGCATTAAAGGACTGCTACCAGGTGTATAATTAGTACATTTCGGCATGGTCGAGCATAAAAACTATTAAACGCAATACAGTTTACTTAACAATAAATTCAATCCTGGAAGAGGACACATTTGAAACTCATCTTATTCACAGTCCACACCTGTGGAGTAACGGTCAGCGCGTCTGGCTGCGAAACCAGGTGGCCCGGGTTCGAATCCCGGTCGGGGCAAGTTACCTGGTTGACAATTAATATTTGAGGAGAAAATTCGCTTCGGCGCCGGGGATCGAACCCGGGTCCTTGGTTCTACGTACCAAGCGCTCTGACCACTGAGCTACGCCGAACCCGATCCACAGCACCGGATCGAATCCTCCTCCTTCAACGTTTCCCTTTATGGCCTGACTCCAAATTAGGCATATATGTTGACGTATATGTCCAATGTCAACTGCCATTATATTAGGAGCGCACTCAGTTGAGTGACTTGTTTGGCCGGGATTCCGCAGTCACGTGCACAGTAATCTGTACAGACATATGCACTGCTAGCTATGAGAATATTATAGATTGTATCGTGCTTCATTTAATTTAGGATATTCCCTATTATTATTATTATTATTATTATTATTATTATTATTATTATTACAAATTATTGTTAGTATTAATTAATTGTATTAATTATTGGTATTATTATTAAGTGTATTTTTAATTAACAAGTTTATTATTGTCATTATTGAGTGTAATTAGTTACCACTGCCACCGGGTATATACCCATTGCAGTGTGAATAAATACATTCATACATACATACATACATACATACATACATACATACATACATAGCGGATCGCAGCTGAGTGAAGGAAACTTTTCAATTCACGCTTGTCAGAAAAGGTGGAATCGTTAAATAGTTCGGGAACATTGGAAACCTTACATTTAAACTACTACTGAAACACAGAAAAGACTCCATCCAACAACCTTGGAAACTCCAAATTAATTTTTCCGCTTATATTAATATTTTAGTACGTTTATCGAGTGAGTTTATCTAACGAAGGAAACAGGAGAGATGGAGGTTTCTGCAAATTATATAAAAGAACAATAAAATTCTAATCTTACAATTGCAATGCTGATAGGTCTGTAAATCACCTGAAATTGTGTACCGGGGTGCAGACAGACGCGTGTTTCACAGAGCTTAGTATTATTTTCTACGAAATACCACAAACATCGCCATTAAAATTTACTTTCAGTACATTCGAAATTACTGGAATTTCCTGAAAATACGGTACAAGAAACAAGCAGGCAGTCCATTTTAACTACCAATACCATACCGGCAACATATTAGGCTGTTCACAACAAATTTTTATTTTAAATTATCATATATTTTTTCAGTGAACATGCACTAACAAGCGAACATTCTCATGGGGGCAGATAAAAATAATATATTTTTTTCCTTCACCATGTTAATAATGTCAAAACAAGCGCCTATAGCCTAGAAATGTTGGCCACTCAAGCACAATTACGAGGGCCGGAAAAAAATAAGTTTACCTAGGGCCGTTTACAGAAGGAAACACAATTTCTTCTAAAGATTTATTGAAATAGGTACAGCAATTTTTTTAGCTATTTTTCAACGTATTCCCCACCGGAATTGAGGCATTCGTCATACCGTGAGTTCAACTTTTGAATCCCTGTTTCGTAGAAGGGTGCCGCCATTGTGTGACAGCCGTCTGCACCTCTCTGTCGATCTAATGGTATGATTAATGTCGCAATTCCAGTGGGAAATATATGTTTAAAAAATAGCTCAGATCTTGTTGTATCTGTGCCAATAAATTTTTTCCAATGAAATTGTTTTCTTTCTGTAAACGGCCACAGACAAACTTATTTTTACGGCCTTCGTAATTGTGCTCGAATGGCCAAAATTTGTACAAGCACTTATTTTGACATTATTAATATGATGAAAAAAAAACTTTATCTTTCCCCATGAGAATTTTTGCTTGTAAAATGAAACCAAGTTTGTATCCGCATAGAAATGTGACATATTTGATTCAGTTCCAGTATTATTTCCGTCGTGTTCTTTTTTTTTTTTACAAGGAACAACCTTTCTACTGTATTATAGATAGATTTTTTTTAGATAAACACTGTTTCGAAGTCCAGTAATTGAAAGGAACTAGTTTTCCATGACTATCTTTACCAATTTCACTCACAACAGTTATCTTTTCAAGACACATGACTGCGATATAGCGTTGCACGAGAAAACGCGTCTACTTTACATTACACTGTACAACATCGTCCAATCTCCACTACATTATACGCAGTGCTGTAGGCCTAATAGGAAAAGGAGAGTAGTGTAAATGAGGCATGAACTGGCGCTGTCATTTAGCCTACCAGCAGCGAACGTGGATGCAAAGACGTAATATCAGCTGAACTGCACTCATGCTTTTTGTGAAACAAAAATTTAAAAAAGCGAATAATAATGTTTGTGTTCGGCTGGGAGTAACTACCGTGGTTATATTCGGAATTATGAAGCAAGTGTAAAAAATAATAAAATTCCCATTTCAGTATACTTGTTTCTTTAGTGGTGTAACCATTTCCGTCACTGAAAAGAATTGCTGGAAGACGATCATCCTGATGCAGGGAAAATGATTCAACAGCCCATTGGCGTACGCAGTATTTTGTCAAAGGGGGGTTATTATTAAAATTGTTTAGAATTTACATTATCGGTACCTATTTTAAATTTTGTGTATTATTTTTATTATTATTATTATTATTATTATTAATAATATTACTATCATTATTATTATGTTACGGTATATTTATTAATATTACATTATGTTCTAATAGAACATATTCATGAATATTTTAATAAAATCTTTGGAAAGCAATCCAATTTTTACAAAATTGTAACTTCTGTTTAATTTTGCATAATAAAGAATGCCTGTGTCATTATTACACTTACACAATAATCAGATATATATATATATATATATATATATATATATATATATATAGTCAACAGTTATTTCTACTTCGGAAAATGTAGGCCTATTATATGTCTTTCTCGTGTTAAATATTAGTTAACATGTTTCGGTCTGTTATTGACCTTCTTCAGAACTGGTTGTTGCTAGTCTTGGCGCCTTTTGTTTTGTTTCTTGTGTTTGTGTAGTGTAGTGTAGAGTCAAAGAGTGTGTGTGTTCTGAAATTGAGTTGTGTGTTGAGAATTTCATTTTGATGTGTTTTTGTGTGTCTGTATATTTCGTATTGTTCTAGTGTGTTTAGTTTATGGCTTTTTGGTTGGATGTGTAGAATTTACATGTCTGTGTTGATGTCTCTGTAGGTGTGGTTAGCATTTGTGATGTGTTCTGCATATGTGGAAGTGTTTGGTAATTTTGTTATGGCTGTGATGTGTTCTTTGTAACGTGTTTGAAATGATCTGCCTGTCTGTCCTATGTAGAAGTTATTGCAGGTGTTACATTTGAGTTTGTATACGCCTGTGTGGTTGTATTTATTTGTTTGTTCACACTAACATACGAAAACAAAAACACACACAAGATTGCAACCTCATTCGAGAAATTAAATTACAACATCCCATACAGAACAAATAATAATCTACAAAAACATCTCAACACACAAACAACACACAGAGTGTATCAGTGCGTAGTAATTTGGAAGGTTTCCGGTAGAATGCAACATGTCTCAGGTCGCAGATCACACTATTTCATATTTTATACCCCTGTTTCATATTTGTAAACACTTTCTCTATGTAGCCTATTTATGTTATCCGCCTTACGTCTGCACAAAAAAAAAGTAATTTCTATCCTCCAGTGAAATGTGACATAAAAAGTAATGCAGTTTACATTTTGGATTACGGAGCTTCAGTGCAATTTACGCCCATCTGTCGCATCCACAGTATTGGCAGAATATACGTTGTTACAAAAATTAAAATAGTAAATCCGTTGCGCGACAGCCCATGAAGGGCCAAAACGCATGCGAGGTGCGAGCAAAGCCCGCCTCGCACAAATCCGGACTACACGAGAGATAGTGAGTGGTTTCCATAGCTGCGAGGTGCGCAGACCTCGCATCTCGCAGTTATAGAAACCACTCACTATCTCTCGTGTAGTCCGGATTTGTGCGAGGCGGGCCTCGCATCTCGAATGCGTCGTTCAGAAAAAGCAAGGCTTTAGTATTATCTCAATTCTTTTAATCTTTGATACACGTTTTTATGGTCCTATCATAAAGCATCTTGTCCGTTTCCTTTCACAGTCATTCTACCCCTTTCATGACGATACTCGGCTTTTTCAGTCTATTTCAACTTTTCACCCTCTGTTGATACTTTCTGATGTGGAGTCAACTCTTCATCCATAACGTTACATTTACAACGTACAATCATGCCCAGGACCATTTTTTGTTATTAGTTATTAACACAAAATGTGATTGACAGATACACATAGAAGTATATTTATATGCTGGATTTATCGTAAATATGACTGTCTATGCTAAAAAGAATAATTTCTGGTATCAAAACGAAAAAGGGCATTTATTTTTTAAATTATTTTAAAGAAATGCAGTGTATTTGTTTGGAGATGTCACCTGCAAAAGAATAAGGAGCCAAATAATTATTTTGGAATTCTATTATTCTCTTTAATGGCCTGCAGAATCATCGATGACTAGGTTTTTGTATACCTGAGTTAAGTAGTTTAACAATAAGGTTGATTTACAAAGAATACACGTTATTAAGAGTTTTATTTCGCCATGATTTATGTTGCGAATAAGATGTGTTTAAGGTTAAGGTTAATTAACATTATGTATTATATGTATGAAAAATATAATAATGAGGAAATTTTCATGAAATTACTGCCACATTTTTTACCATAATTACGATATTTTATTTAAGTTTCAAGAAAATTTTGAAAAATGTTCACAAAAAACAGTTCCTGCTCATGACATAGCCGGTATTCGGCTCCATGACCATCGTTTAATTTTCATCTCGATTTTTGACTCGGTAATTTTTATTGATTACTTTTTTAAATAATACATTCTTTAAACCACATGAGGAAATTTCTACCATTTACCCTTAAAAAGATTCTTATTCAGACGCTTGTGATGCCCGATTTTTTATTATTGCGATTCCTTGATGACAAGTGTAACCCATAACCTAGAGAGAGAGTACAACTTGATCATAATATGTGTATAAAATTCGTTTGAAATACACGCAAATTTGATCATGTAACACCATCCCTCAAGCTTCTATCATGGGTTTGCTTGAAGGAACATTCATTGGCACTGCTATTTCAATTCTTGCATACCTCTACTCCTACTTACCTAGCAGCATGTTTTCAGTTTCTCACAGCAGTACGCAATCCGAATCAAGCACTTCTTTCTATTCCTCATCATAGAACGTCATTATATGCATCCTCCCATACAATATCATTACCTCGTCTATGAAATTCTCTACCTGGCGACATCAGGGATTGCCGAACGCTATCGAAGTTCAAAATTAAGTTAGAAACGTACCTTTTACCTAATGAAATTTATAATTAATAGGTTACAAGATCTGTTGATTACAGCTTTTGTCTAATCGTTTATAATTGTAGTTCTTGTTTGCATTACTAGTTGCCCTTCATCGTTTAGTTATTTAGATTAATAATATTAATATATATAGATTTTAAGTTTGTTTAACTGTATACAGATTGATCATGTTTAGTTATTTATATTAATAATAATAATATATATAGATTTTAAGTCTGTTTAACTGTATAAAGATTGATCATGTTTAGTTATTTAGTTTAATAATATTAATATATATAGATCTTAAGTTTTGTTTAACTGTATACAGATTGATCATGTTTAGTTATTTAGTTTAATAATGTTAATATATATATATATATATAGATCTTAAGTTTTGTTTAACTGTATACAGATTGATCATGTTTAGTTATTTAGTTTAATAATATTAATATATATATAGATCTTAAGTTTTGTTTAACTGTATACAGATTGATCATGTTTAGTTATTTAGTTCAATAATGTTAATATATATATAGATCTTAAATTTTGTTTAACTGTATACAGATTGATCATGTTTAGTTATTTAGATTAATAATGTTAATATATATAGATCTTAAGTTTTGTTTAACTGTATACAGATTGATCATGTTTAGTTATTTAGTTTAATAATATTAATATATATAGATCTTAAGTTTGTTTAACTGTATACAGATTGATCATGTTTAGTTATTTAGTTTAATAATGTTAATATATATATATAGATCTTAAGTTTTGTTTAACTGTATACAGATTGATCATGTTTAGTTATTTAGTTTAATAATATTAATATATATATAGATCTTAAGTTTTGTTTAACTGTATACAGATTGATCATGTTTAGTTATTTAGTTTAATAATGTTAATATATATATAGATCTTAAGTTTTGTTTAACTGTATACAGATTGATCATGTTTAGTTATTTAGTTCAATAATATTAATATATATATAGATCTTAAGTTTGTTTAACTGTATACAGATTGATCATGTTTAGTTATTTAGTTCAATAATGTTAATATATATAGAACTTAAGTTTTTTTTAAGTGTAAACAGATTGATCATGTTTAGTTATTTAGTTTAATAATGTTAATATATATATAGATCTTAAGTTTTGTTTAACAGTATACAGATTGATCATGTTTAGTTATTTAGTTTAATAATATTAATATATATATATATATATATATAGATCTTAAGTTTATTTAACTGTATACAGATTGATCATGTTTAGTTATTTAGATTAATAATGTTTATATATATATATATATATATATATATATATATATATATAGATCTTAAGTTTTCTTTAACTGTATACATATTGATCATGTTTAGTTATTTAGTTTAATAATGTTAATATATATAGATCTTAAGTTTTGTTTAACTGTATACAGATTGATCATGTTTAGTTATTTAGATTAATAATATTAATATATATAGATCTTAAGTTTTGTTTAACTGTATACAGATTGATCATGTTTAGTTATTTAGTTTAATAATGTTAATATATATAGATCTTAAGTTTTGTTTAACTGTATACAGATTGATCATGTTTAGTTATTTAGTTTAATAATGTTAATATATATAGATCTTAAGTTTTGTTTAACTGTATACAGATTGATCATGTTTAGTTATTTAGTTCAATAATGTTAATATATATATAGATCTTAAGCTTTGTTTAACTGTATACAGATTGATTATGTTTAGTTATTTAGTTCAATAATATTAATATATATAGATCTTAAGTTTGTTTAACTGTATACAGATTGATCATGTTTAGTTATTTAGTTCAATAATGTTAATATATATAGAACTTAAGTTTTTTTTAACTGTAAACAGATTGATCATGTTTAGTTATTTAGTTTAATAATGTTAATATATATAGATCTTAAGTTTTGTTTAACAGTATACAGATTGATCATGTTTAGTTATTTAGTTTAATAATATTAATATATATATATATATATATATATATATATATATAGATCTTAAGTTTGTTTAACTGTATACAGATTTATCATGTTTAGTTATTTAGATTAATAATGTTAATATATATAGATCTTAAGTTTTGTTTAACTGTATACAGATTGATCATGTTTAGTTATTTAGATTAATAATATCAATATATATATATAGATCTTAAGTTTTATTTAACTGTATACAGATTGATCATGTTCAGTTATTTAGATTAATAATGTTAATATATATATATAGATCTTAAGTTTTCTTTAACTGTATACATATTGATCATGTTTAGTTATTTAGTTTAATAATGTTAATATATATAGATCTTAAGTTTTGTTTAAATGTATACAGATTGATCATGTTTAGTTATTTAGATTAATAATATTAATATATATAGATCTTAAGTTTTGTTTAACTGTGTACAGATTGATCATGTTTAGTTATTTAGTTTAATAATGTTAATATATATAGATCTTAAGTTTTGTTTAACTGTATACAGATTGATCATGTTTAGTTATTTAGTTTAATAATGTTAATATATATAGATCTTAAGTTTTGTTTAACTGTATACAGATTGATCATGTTTAGTTATTTAGTTTAATAATGTTAATATATATAGATCTTAAGTTTTGTTTAATTGTATACAGATTGATCATGTTTAGTTATTTAGTTTAATAATATTAATATATATAGATCTAAAGTTTGTTTAACTGTATACAAATTTATCATGTTTAGTTATTTAGTTTAATAATTTTAATATATGTAGATCTTAAGTTTTGTTTAACTGTATACAGATTGATCATGTTTAGTTATTTAGATTAATAATATTAATATATATATATATATAGATCTTAAGTTTTGTTTAACTGTATACAGATTGATCATGTTTAGTTATTTAGTTCAATAATGTTAATATATATATAGATCTTAAGTTTTGTTTAACTGTATACAGATTGATCATGTTTAGTTATTTAGTTCAATAATATTAATATATATAGATCTTAAGTTTGTTTAACTGTATACAGATTGATCATGTTTAGTTATTTAGTTCAATAATGTTAATATATATAGAACTTAAGTTTTTTTTAACTGTAAACAGATTGATCATGTTTAGTTATTTAGTTTAATAATGTTAATATATATAGATCTTAAGTTTTGTTTAACAGTATACAGATTGATCATGTTTAGTTATTTAGTTTAATAATATTAATATATATATATATATATATATATATATATATATATATATATATATAGATCTTAAGTTTGTTTAACTGTATACAGATTTATCATGTTTAGTTATTTAGATTAATAATGTTAATATATATAGATCTTAAGTTTTGTTTAACTGTATACAGATTGATCATGTTTAGTTATTTAGATTAATAATATCAATATATATATATAGATCTTAAGTTTTATTTAACTGTATACAGATTGATCATGTTTAGTTATTTAGATTAATAATGTTAATATATATATATAGATCTTAAGTTTTCTTTAACTGTATACATATTGATCATGTTTAGTTATTTAGTTTAATAATGTTAATATATATAGATCTTAAGTTTTGTTTAAATGTATACAGATTGATCATGGTTAGTTATTTAGATTAATAATATTAATATATATAGATCTTAAGTTTTGTTTAACTGTATACAGATTGATCATGTTTAGTTATTTAGTTTAATAATGTTAATATATATAGATCTTAAGTTTTGTTTAACTGTATACAGATTGATCATGTTTAGTTATTTAGTTTAATAATGTTAATATATATAGATCTTAAGTTTTGTTTAACTGTATACAGATTGATCATGTTTAGTTATTTAGTTTAATAATGTTAATATATATAGATCTTAAGTTTTGTTTCATTGTATACAGATTGATCATGTTTAGTTATTTAGTTTAATAATATTAATATATATAGATCTAAAGTTTGTTTAACTGTATACAAATTTATCATGTTTAGTTATTTAGTTTAATAATTTTAATATATGTAGATCTTAAGTTTTGTTTAACTGTATACAGATTGATCATGTTTAGTTATTTAGATTAATAATATTAATATATATAGATCTTAAGTTTGTTTAACTGTATACAGATTTATCATGTTTAGTTATTTAGTTTAATAATGTTAATATATATAGATCTTAAGTTTTGTTTAACTGTATACAGATTGATCATGTTTAGTTATTTAGTTTAATAATGTTAATATATATAGATCTTAAGTTTTGTTTAACTGTATACAGATTGATCTTGTTTAGTTATTTAGTTTAATAATGTTAATATATATAGATCTTAAGTTTTGTTTAGCTGTATACAGATTTATCATTTTTAGTTATTTAGATTAATAATATTAATATATATATGTATATATATCTTAAGTTTTGTTTAATTGTATACAGATTTATCACGTTTAGTTATTTAGATTAATAATATTAATATATATAGATCTTAAGTTTTGTTTAACTGTATACATATTTATCGTGTTAGTTATTTAGATTAATAATATTAATATATATAGATCTTAAGGTTTGTTTAACTGTATACAGATTTATTATGTTTAGTTATTTAGATTAATAATATTAATATATATAGATCTTAAGTTTTGTTTAACTGTACAGTAGAACCTCTATTATCCGTCGTAATGAAGGGGGTGGGCTGAACGGTTAATCGAAAAAATCGGATAATCCGTACCATGAAAAATTTTTGTAAATTCTTCCATGGTCTTGTATTTAACACGCTAGGTAGTGGATCAGAAGTCTACTAATTTAGGTTAAGTCTGGTTGTAAATGACGGATTTTTTAAGGGAAAGGTTCTGTCTGTGGAAAGATAGGAATAATGGAGGTCTCATGTTGTAGATTTACATACTTTGTACACTCCAATCTCGTATTCTGATGAGAGATGAGTCACAGTTTCTCTTTCCCCAAACCACTCGATTTTTTAGGCCTACACTTTTTTTCCCCGATACTTAGCACAACAACATTTATTTTGAGAAGAATTTTTATACAGAAGTTATACAATACGACTACTCGAACAGTAGACCATACTGTGTAATGAAGTCTTGTAATAACACTCTAGAAAAATAACTTGCTAATACAATGTATATTAATATTTCTGCACAAAAAAAAAACAAAAAAAAAGAGAACGCGAGAGAAAGACAGACGGATAATCCAACAATCGGTTAATAGGGTGACGAATAATCGGGGTTGTACTGTATACAGATTTATCATGTTTAGTTATTTAGATTAATTATATATATATATATATATATATATATATATATATATATATATATCAAGTTTTGTGTAACTGTATACAGATTTATCATGTTTAGTTATTTAGAATAATAATATTAATAAATATATATATATATATATATATATATATATATAGATCTTAAGTTTTGTTTAACTGTATACAGATTTATCATGTTTAACCTTTTTGTGCTTTTTATAGTTTTTTATTATTGTAATTGTAAATGTTGTTTTGTGTCTACGTTTTTGTCTAATTGAAGATTACTAATTATTTTCTTCGCTGCCGTCTAAAAATGTGTGTATAGCTACGTATTTCTGGTGGTGTGGAAAAGAAGGCCTGACGGCCTTAACTCCACCGGAATAAAAAAAAATGTATTTAAAAAAATCTCGTGCTCAGAAAAGAATATTTTCTTCTTTATTCAGTCCTCATTGAGCTATGACTTGCTCTTTCAAGTAATTTCACTCTTACTCAACCTCGTGACGTCGGGACAACACGACGCCAAGATAACACAGAGCATTCATTAACAACTGGCGGGACTCGAACCGATAACCGAATCCCACAAGAACTGCGGCTGTAAGAACAGATGTAGAACTTCAAACGTTTCTTTTGCCGGGAGAATGCGATCTATGTAAAACTGTAAGCGCGTCGTGTCCCACCCCTCACCCCGATCTGCATAATCACGTCTTTGTTGTACCCGCAAGAAACGTGGCAAAACTTTGTTATTTAAATAAGATTTCCTCCGTGATCACCATCTTCCTTTATATTACAACAACATTAATGAACTTGCTTGTAACAAAAATAAAAACTTAACCCCCTCCACTATGCAAAGCGAACTTGACATCAGGATGTGAGTCCAACGCCGTGTTCAGAAAACATTGCAAAGTAATGGAGTACGAATCTGAATAACGCTGCATGAGAATGGGCTGGCAGCAGCCCTGCGCGCGCCGCGCCGTCCGTCCGTGGCATTGGGTCAGGGTGAAGTGAGCTCTAATAAATCAGCGGTGTGATTAAACACTTGAAGGATTTATTGGAAAGGATCAGCACAGGGAAACATAACGATCCACGCCGCCGGTAGAGCCTGCGTGTTGTGCGGTCTGCCGATCCTGTATGGACACCGGCAAGCAACGTCTTCGCAGCAAGAAATTGCGACGTCGTGGCCTATTTTGACAGTTTTATAACAGGGAATGTTTTTCTGCGTACCACTCGAGAAAAATTGCAACAGAAATTACATTTCCCCTTATAGGATGCCAACCCCAGTGCACTTGTGAGTTAATAGTATGGAAATTTATGAAACGAGCGCAAGCGAGTTTCATAATTTTCATACGAGCGTCTTAATTACCATTATAGGCAAGTTTCATACGACTTTTTATGCTCGACCATATTTCTAACTTGATATTATTAATTTTATTGTATCTGACCTGGAGCAATGTCCCGTGTGTTGTGAGATGTGCGCAGACGTGAAAGTATTGATTTTTTCCGAGGAACAGATGTTCACATTGTCCTTGCTAGGCCATAAGAACCTACAGAGATAACATTGAAATTAAATTAGACATTGAAAAACGAGATGACAAATTGAATTCATTTGAATATTATTTACAATTAACGCTAATTATTATAGTAACAGAACATAACCTTCTGCGACAGTATTGGATTTCCAGCCTCCGTGACTTTTCGCTAATTCTCTTTCGATTGCATATCCGAGAATAATCGATACTTGCGGTTTTATAACGGTAGAAAGCTGACCTGTCATTGGCTGAACAGTTGTAACCTGAGTCGTCATTGGCTGAAAGACCTGACCTTTAATGAGTAGGTGTACTTTAATGACATGCATTAAAGGTCTGCTACCAGGTGTATAATTACTACATTTCGGCATTGTCGAGCATAATAGTACATTATGCAACGGGCCTATAATGGTAGTAATTAAGACGCGAGTATGTTTGTTTATGAAACGAGCGCAAGCGAGTTTCATAATTTTCATACGAGCGTCTTAATTATCATTATAGGCAAGTTTCATACGACCTTTTATGCTCGACCATATTTCTAACTTGAAATTATTCATAAGTATTCATGTTATGGTTATGTGAGGAGCGGAACTGTCCTGAATTGTGAGATGTGCGCAGACGCGAAAGTATTGATTTTTTCCGATGCACGAATGTCATTGACCTTGATATAATCTATTTTTTTATTTTAGTAGGTTATTTTACGACGCTTTATCAACAGCTTAGGTTATTTAGCGTCTGAATGAGATGAAGGTGATAATACCGGTGAAATGAGTCCGGGGTCCAACACCGAAAGTTACCCAGCATTTGCTCATATTGGGTTGAGGGAAAACCCCGGAAAAAACCTCAACCAGGTAAATTTCCCCGACCGGGAATCGAACCCGGGCCACCTGGTTTCGCGGCTAGATGTGCTAACCGTTACTCCACAGGCGTGGCCGATATAATCTAGAGAATAACATGAGCATTAGTCTTTATATAACCTGGAAATTGATTTAAAATTGAAAAATGAGATGACAAATTGAATTTATTTGAATATTATTTACAATTAACGCTAATTATTATAGTAACAGAACATAACCTTCTGCGACAGTATTGGATTTCACAGCCTCCGTGACTTTTCGTTAATTGTCTTTCGATTGCATATCCGAGAATATTCGATACTTGCGGTTTTATAATGGTACAATGGTGATTTCTCATTGGCTGAACAACTTAATTATAATGAATAGGTGTAATTTAATGAGGTGCATTAAAGGGCTACTACCAGGCGTATAATTACTACATTTCGGCATGGTCGAGCATAAAGAATTTAATTTGTTCATTCATGGCCCAGGTTATGCTTCTACTATAACACTAATCAAATGCAATTTGTAACCTATACATATTATGATAGCGGATCCATCCTCATATGTTTTTTATAATTTTTATGCTCGACCATGCCTAAATGTAGTAATTATACACTTGGTAGCAGACCTTTAATGCATGTCATTAAAGTACACCTACTCATTAAAGATCAGGTCTTTCAGCCAATGACGACTCAGGTTACAACTGTTCAGCCAATGACAGGTCAGCTTTCTACCGTTATAAAACCGCAAGTATCGATTATTCTCGGATATGCAATCGAAATAAAATTAGCGAAAAGTCACGGAGGCTGGAAATCCAATACTGTCGCAGAAGGTTATGTTCTGTTACTATAATAATTAGCGTTAATTGTAAATAATATTCAAATAAATACAATTTGTCATGTCGTTTTTCAATGTCTAATTTTATTTCAATGTTATCTCTGTAGGTTCTTATGGCCTAGCAAGGTCAATGTGGACATCTGTTCCTCGGAAAAAATCAATACTTTCGCGTCTGCGCACATCTCACAACATACGGGACATTGCTCCAGGTCAGATACAATAAAATTAATAATATCAAGTTAGAAATATGGTCGAGCATAAAAAGTCGTATGAAACTCGCCTATAATGGTAATTAAGAAGCTCGTTTCATAAATATCCATACTCACTTCTTAATTACCTTCATTATAGGATCGTTGCATAATGTACTATTAATAGCTTATGTGCATCACAGTATTTCCTTAAACAACCACCGAATCATTCGGGATGTCATCTCTTTATGCACGCAATTCCAGCAATAACCATGACGTACTAATTAATAAATTAATATTGTATTTTGATGCTTCTTTATTCCAGTATAGCTTTCACAAGGAGACGAGTAAAAAAACAATTACTCCTTATGTGTGATTTCGGTGTTAAATTAACTTGCGGTCTAGGGACGATCTCAGTCGGCTGTGAGGAAAATGGCCGCTATTTTAGATGACAATTTCAAGTTTCTTAATTTTATTGGTAATAAAGATGAAATTGAACCACAGAATGTTGGATAGTTTTTGAGTTATGAGGGAAAAGCTTCATCACTGCACAGTGAACTGCCACCATTTTGAATTTTGAAATAATATATATATATATATATATATATATATATATATATATATGTGTGTGTGTGTGTGTGTGTGTGTGTGTTTTTAAATCGTAAAAATATATTTTTTTTCATATAGCAGAAGGACAGTGTTTCATATATACTAATTTTCATTATTGTACAAGCTACAGTAATGGAGGAAAGTAATGTTGAATATTTCCAAAATTTTACTCCTGTAAGCTGTACTTAACCCCTGTAGAAAACATTGCAATTTTCTAATGCATGAACATCAACTAAGATACCTCAGAATATTGAATTTTACATCTCACCTCACGCATCAGAATTTGGTGTTATTTCTCGGTACTCGATTGAAAACTGAAGATGTCTGTGGTTGGTGTTAACGGTCGGTACAAAATCTTACAAGAATTAAGAGAGACCTGGATTATTTAGTTGAGTCGTCTGCAGCTACGAGCCTCATGTGAAATGTTCTTGGTTTTATTACGTTGTCAACATTAGCCCAACGAAACCTTTTGATAGGATACTGGAGAGAAACGGCAGAATGCGAGGGCATCGGCGCATTAAAGGCGAAGTGGACAAGTTCCTTCCATTCTGACGGTGTGATCCGTTACGATAATTCAACAGATCTTCGCCTACAACTTTTAACTTTATATTGTCAAGTGTATTCTAGCAAGTTCTACTGCAATTAATTAAGTGGATAGAGAAGCTGTTCTTGTTGATCAGTCCATGAATTGAATCCTTTGCGCTGACTGCACAGATGCTTGTGGCGAAGAATATCGGGAATGAAGACTTTGTCCTTCTCACCTTCAGAAATTTCATTCAACGACATTCTCCATTTCGTCTTAGCTTTCCTCTGTTTTCGTAAAAAATTATGACGTATAGGCCTATTGGAGTAAGATTTCAGGAGATACTAGAATGAAATTTCAAGCTAGGTCGCAATGCCCTCTGTTCGACACTTACAACTAGGGACGGCATTCTGGACCAGAGAGTACGGAGATAAGGTTAGCCGTTCATAGACTACTGGGTATTCAGTTCAAAGTGTGTCATGGCTCGCTGTATGCAGTCATGTGGCTAGCCGATGTGCCTAGAGAATTCAATCTTCCTACACTTCCGCAAAGGCGTATGTGCCAGAGAAGTTGCCTGGCAAGTACGGCGTTCATTCTGAATAGTACGTACCGATACGTACGGTAACGCCGGTTGTGGCAGGAATGTGAACTGTTTGGAAACACGTACTGAGGTGAGTTTTTTCTTACTGTAGGTTTATGGGAAGAGGGTTAAGACGATTACTTACGTTTTGTTGACATTAACTTGGACGGTCAACATGGACACGGAGCATTTGATTTGTATTGTGGAATGTTGCCGTACGTAACCGATGATAACAAATACCCTGCGTACGACTTGCCCGCGCAAAACACAGTTCGAAAGAGGTTATGGTAGCACACAGATCGTACAGACTTCCATATGTTGCTACGACGTTCAAGTTATACCGTACACGTTCTCAAGTTCAGGTTGAACGCCTTGAATAATAGGTAACTTCTCTGGCATAAAAGCTGAAACTCGCTTCAGATCGCTGACTCACAACAGTTACGTCATGACACACTTTGAAATGAACACCCAATATATTTACATGACGTCATATTTGGAATGTGCCACAGCTACTATCAGGGAACACTTTCATCTTGTTTGTGCTCCATTTGACGTTCTACTCGTGATTCAAAACTAGACCTCACAGACTGTTTGGAATACATTATAGTGATAAAGACAGATACTACGATTATCTTTCCTAGAATTTAATTTATTAGTTCATTTATTTAATTCTTTTATTTTTACTGCCAGAGTTGAGACCATAAGATCTTCTTTTCCACTCAAGCAGCATAAACATACATAGCAAATATAATTAACAGCAACACAGAAAACAATGGAATAATGATAATAATAATAATATTATTATTATTATTATCATCATCATCATCATTATTGTAGTAAGAGCAAAATGTAGATGTGTTCAGTTACATGTAATTCCAAGAGTTAAACAATTACAGTGCAGTGTTAGATAAGACCATTTGCATCAAAGAAATGAAATTTCATAATGAAGGACAATTGAGGGGTTTGCCGGAAGAAAGGCGGATAGACCTCTACGCCCTTCTTCGGGAAAACGGTTTAAAATGTAGTGAATAATTATAGTAGCGAAATTTTGTTTTGATTGTACTGAACATACCTGCAGGACAGGGCTGCGTGCGTGCGTGCGCGATTTAGTCAGTCAGTCTACAAGTAGAGCTAGTGCTGCTCGTTACCGCATACTGTACTGTGTGTGTTTTCTCTTGGTAGAGACTAAGCAGATATAATAGTTCAATTTAATCAGTCCAGTTGTTTCCTTTCACTGCTTTTTATGTTCAGTATTGTCCTTGCTTTAAGAGTAAACAAACTTATGAAACTCATAGATTCAGACGGAAATATTTTATGTTCTGTAAAGAGATTTGTTACAATATTAAGATTTTTGGGCTTATTTTTATCAGGATTATACAAAGAATAAATTTTATTTATTTATGTTCACACAAAATGGAGATTTTCTTTTTCTGTTATATTCAGAGATTTTGCTTTGCGTACTTAATGTCTACTCAGTATATCTGAAATAATGTAAATTACTTTAGAAGTAGACAATAAATGTCATAAAATGTATCTTTGTTTCAATTCCGTGTGAAATTTAAATCTGAAATCTACATTAAATCCTCTAAGCAAATCATTATATGGATAAAGGGCATATAGACCGAAGTTTTATATGGTACAAATACATAATATTTAATAATATAAATTGCCTAAATGCTACAAAACATTTATACTCGCTAAGATTTTTAATTTAATGTATAATTTTGTTCACTATCTGTATAACATTTTATTCAGGTGCGTTTTAAAATCTTAGATTGCCTGTATCTCAATTCACCATACTGACGTATACGCCCTTTTTCCGGCAAACCCCTCAATTATCGATACTGGTACATGAAAAACAAAAATCGTATACTACAAAAGTTACATTTGAAGAAATATCATATTCTAGAGACGAAAAGCAGTCTTCTGACAATCGGCTTTTGAAAGTAGTCAATGTATGAAGCCCTTTTATACACTATTTACAAAATAACTAGGCTATAGTTTTTTTTTTTTTTTTTGTTTAGTCAACTGTCCGAAGACAGGTATGAACCTCACAAGTGGTATTAACAATGTACCACTTCTGAGGCAACTAGGCCAGGAGATAATGGGGTAGAGTGGTCACTTTCTTCCCCCTCCATTTCATATATCGCCGATTAGTAACATATTACACTAATCAGACTTCAGATGCATAGAAACAATTGTTCTTTCTCTGACACATGTCGTCAAGAGATGTATTGCCTGATAACAATAGATGTACATATCAGCCAGAACCTCAGCCAGAGGCAGTAGGCTGCAATATTATGAAATAAAATATCTCGCATTACAATACACAACACTGTACATAATAGTGTAAATAGTAAAAATAGAATCTTCTAGTGTACAGTAGTGGCAAAAAAAACCGGACCGTCCCTTGTAGCTGATTTCAGAGCCTTGTTCACAGTGACGGCACGATAGACTGGTAACTAAGACTTTCGTGGTTCGAATCCTGCCTGGGAAGGAAACTTTTTTTTTGTTCCTCATTCAAATTTATTCCCAATACTTTTCGATTGCAGCGATATTTTACTACTTAATTAACTTATTATTCCCAGAACAAGAATTTTACCAGCTTATTTTCTAATGGCTTTCGAAATGGGCTACGTCAGCAGTCTAAACTACAACAATTTCAATAGATTACTCGCTATCTTGTGAATGCGGGCGTGGCATGTGCAGTGGCTCATTTCCGGGACTTTGATTATTCCGTCGGTCCAGTTTTTTTGCCACTACTGTACATAGTGCAAATAATGTAAATTGTAAACATTAGTGCAATTGTCAAAGTGGTCCATGTTTTTCTTTCTGCCCAACTTCACCAAACAGGAGTCGTGTGAGCAGACAGAAGTACATAACCTACTTCGCTTGGTAGGTGCACTCACGTCATCCGCTACAGTAAAAACTCCAGTAATACTTAACCTTGTAGCTTCCTAGTATAAAGTACAGTCCCTACTTATAACCAAGTACCCGTGCTAGCCAAGTGATCCCAGTTGGCAATATCGCTAGTTTATGATGTTAATCCATATTTTTTTTAACTGTTATGAAACTTTCCGAGCCTATCCTCAATGTGAACTCTCCTGCGGGGATCTCTGACCTCATCCTTCCTTTCTGTTGATCTGTAGCGCACAGTGATTCAACCGTCTTACGTTAGTGCAAACTGGAATTACATTCCCTTCTCTGTAAATGAATGAATAGTAGAAAAATATTATTCAAGCTACTGTAAATTATATTCACTTGTTTTTAGTAACTCATTACTTCTGACTTTAATAAATCTAGAAACAAACGTGAAGTTCTGGCCAAATCACATAATTTCCCGCAACATTTCCCTCTTTACTAATCTGATTTCTCTCGGGGATCAGCCCTCCATCACGGGGAGATCCTGTGAGATATGTGATGTGTGAAATATTAGAGACTGTAACTGAAGGCTTTAATCTACAAATATCGGTGTAAATTCGAAGACAAAAATATCCCATAATGGAAAATAACTAATGTACAATCAACAATAAAATGCAGAACAGCATTACCTGTAAACATAGACTATGTCCAACGAAAAATTATATTCCAAATAACGTGTGGAACAATTCACCGTACACGTAAATATATGACTTTAAAAAACAGAATTAGTATTATAAAAATACTAATGTTTTAGTAATCTATGAACCATAAAGTAGAGACTAAAATATTGACGTCAGTATTAATCGTTCAGTTTCTATTAGAGACGAACTGTGAAGCCTTCAAACAAGTCCAGATTGCCTGCACTGTCTGGACATGTCTGAAGAGTCTTTTGTCACTTACTCTTTCGTCACTCGCTATTAACGACAATAATAATGACAACAGAAAATGGATCTCTCGCCTGAAGACGGAATGAAGTCTTGTAAAGAACGCTAATATTTGGATGTAGATCACGTGTGTAACACTCATTAGAACACAATTTAAGTGAAGAACGGAGACAATGGAAAAAAACTAGAGAAGAAAAATGGAGACAATATAAATCAGAGGATGTAAGAACGTCAAACAAGGTAGTTGATCTTCAGTTCTTCTAACAAGGGAACCGTCCCACTTAGTGGTGCTTGAATTGAATGAAAATACATATTTAAGCTAATTTTCGTTCTTTAAAAAACGTGGTGATAGTCGTTCGTTTCGCTTTTTCCTCATTTACGAAATATACTGACTTGAAAATCGTTGGTACTTATACCGCTTCTTGCGCGCACTCGGATTCTCATAGTTCCTCGACACCGTATCGCAGCTCTCGCATTAATGTTCTAGTCACCTTTTCTCTTAAGTCACATTAATACAGTAGTAATGCAATACTATCCAGATATCAAGGCGATCGAGAAACAAAGAAGCAGCAGTTTCAAGATGGTGGCACCGCTGCACGAGTACATAATTGTGTAACAGAGCTCCGTTGCAGTAAAGTCCAACACTTAAAATCATTCTCTGATCCACATAGCTTACCTCTGCTAGGCGCGTTCTCAAACAAAAAAACCGATTGTGCTAAGTTGCGCCGTGTGTGTATTTCGACAATCCCACATGCCCCTGGATCAGTATCCTTCGCACATCATAGACCAGAGATCGGAGGAATGCTGATGAATGTAATGAAAAGCAGAGATGTTGATGAAACGATGTCGAACGCTGAGAAGAACCACAATTTCGACCTTGTCCGCCATAAGCGCACTGTGGATTTTTCAATTAAATACCCCAGGCTAGGATAGACCGGGCAGCTCAGTTGATGGAGCAGTTCGCCGGAATATTCCAGTTCTACCAAGCGGAAGATTACCGTCTAAAGCCTTGGTTTTTCTGAACCGACACAAGCGACGTACGAGGCGCGAGGCCCACCTCGCACAAATCCGGACTACACGAGGGAAAGTGAGTGGTTTCTATAACTGCGAGATGCGAGGTCTGCGCACCTCGCAGCCATAGAAACCACTCACTATCTCTCGTGTAGTCCGGATTTGTGCGATGCGGGCCTTGCACCCCGCACGTCGCATGCGTCAGTTCAGAAAAACCAAGGCTTTATTGGACCACAGAAGAAAAAGAATAATTTGTTGAGAGCAGCTAGAAGCGGCATTTCCACTTCGACCATATATAAAATACTGTGCACACATTAATACATTTATAAAATTATTCATAGCCATATACAGTATGACTAGGTCACTTAGCAACTTGATTAAATCAACTGCAGCCTACACAGTAAGTTCTGAAACTATTGTAATATAATTATTGCACTACGGTATTTATGGAAAGTTCATTTTTGACATTACTCCTACAAAACCATTATGAATGGGTTATCTATGAAAGGGCCTAAGTCGCTAATTTTATGAAAATGAGTTTTTAATGGAATACAGCTTTTTGGGTGTAGATACACCGATGTAGATATGTAGAGAACTAAGTCTCGCACTGATTTGAGAGACGATTCATCTGGATTAAGTATTACGGTTGGAAAAACATCTTCCGATGAGATGCTGAATGCTTGTTATGTGATTTTCTTAGTAGAGGTCATTTTGACTTTGTAACTTTTTTAATCTTGTAACATGTTAATAGTATTCCATATTTGTACGTCCATTTTTATGAAGGAAATGTTAGATTTTGAGGAAATCATTATTATTTTTTTCAAACATTTTATAACATCTTACGAACTTCTAAGTCCGGTGTACCATTCGCAGGGATATTCAGCAATAAACAGGACGATACTTCACGGTCAGTATTCAAAATATGTGGGTTCCAAAATGAAAAAAAAAGAAATGGTATTTCATATTTCTGTCGTTGATTTGCAGAAGAAGGCACGTCCAGTATAACAAAGTGTTGGGAACTCGTTAAAAACTATAACTTGCTGAAAAAAAAATTAAAATGTTCATTGGTCCTGAATGAATGTATCCATAGTGATTTAATTAGGGAAAAATATATGAACATTTTAAATTTTAAAGTGAGTTGTAGTTTTTGCGATTTCCCAAGACTTTGTTATTTTGGAATGTCCCTTTCTGCAAATCGACGACAGATTTGTAACACTACCTCTATATTTTTTTCGTATTGTTGCGATAAATTGTCAATCAATACGTTAAAAATAATGGAACTTGTACAGCATACCGTATTATTGTTTTTTATATTACAAGATAATTCCATTAACCAATCCGGTATCGAAAATTATTAATCTACCACAATTCAAATTATTTTCTTCTGTTCGTTTGTGTTACCTTATAATACAGTAAGACTTTATTTAAGAAAACCCAGCTGACTTGGAACCAATAATATTAAAATATATCCAACTCGTAACAATTAATTTTACTTTTACAACCTAACGAACACGCTGGGATTAAGTTTTGGGTTTTGCCTAATTATAAGTTTTAACTTATACTCACTTGAAAGTCTCCTGTTGCATAAAATCTTACGGCAGTGAAGACTTGCAGATTTCTTGGAATAGGAAGACCACGACCTCTCCTTGTTTCTTCATTCGGTAATAGAATAAAAATGGCATTTAGAATTATGTTTTTTGTGGATCTGTAACGTTTGTATAATTGCTAATCATTGTAAAATTCCAGTAGATTTTCATTGTCTCTAAAACATCTTCTAGGCAGTCGTGTTTCATGTTCAATTTCATCTTTATTACCAATAAAATTAAGACACTTGAAATTGTCATCTAAAATTGTGGCCATTTTCCTCACAGCCGCCTGAGATCGTCCCTAGACCGCTCATTGGTAGTCTCAACTTAGTCTCATTGGTATCTTCTGGCAGTCTGAAGTGCATCTCACAAACTTGAATGTGCACGTGAATTCTGTGGCGATTTCTCAAGACAACCTCAAGAACGGTCTCAAACTCCTTAGTCTTCCAAATTAGCTACGACTCTACCTCAATCATGTTTAATTCGCGGTAGAAATGCAATGATGTTCTATCGGGGAGATAGCGTGAGGAGTTGACATTTTCCGTTGCAAATAAATATGATAAAACCAGTGGCGAAGCTTTTAAGAGAATTTTGAGGCTTAGTATACCCAAAAAAAAATTTAGTTATTAGCCTATACCTAGTGACAGTAGGCCTATAAGTTCGTAATAACGATGTAACGTAACACTTGATTTCACCCTGATCCTTCCATATATTAAGTTGACTGTTGGCAGTCACTTCGGGATAGAGAGTTCAATGCGACAGGCTTGTGGCAGAAGCCTGTGCTACGACGGCTATGACCTTGACTCTCAGGCTTGAGGGAGAACCGGGGAGGGGGTATCGATTCACAACATCTCGGTACGAAACACTGTTAGCCTAAACAATAATACGTTGCACTATATTGGTGTTCTGTAAATGCGCTGCGTTTTTAGTGTTGGATTAATAAATAGTGCATGCGTATGTTATATATTAATTTTTTGCAAAATGGCTCATACTGAGAGAACATTGAGGTGATTATTTGTATAATTAAAGAGAAACTGTTTTCAAATTGAGCGTACGAAACAAAATGTGCTTACAAAAATAGGAGATCTACACCGTATCTACAACGGATGGAGGAGGACAACATAGAAAGAAACACAGACGTTAGGTCCTTTTTATAATGTCCACAATTTTAATGTTCATTTTATTATGTCCATTACATGAAAGTCCATTACACTATGTCCATAAATATATGTCCAATAAAGTATATGTCCACTTTATTTTAGTCCAATTACATAAATGTTATGTCCACATTTTTACGTCCACTATATGATTGTACAATACATTATGTCCATCTACAAATTTACTTCAATTCCCTACTCAATCTCTTCTGCCTGTTCATCTTCACACAGCTTCAGATAACTAATAGCTTTGAAGTAAGTTCTGATGTGTACTTCTTCGTTGTAGTGGTTGTAATTCCGAACAATCTCTTCTACTCGACTTAAATTTTGTAGGTACGATCTTTTAATAGGGTGTCGCACATTCAAATGCCTGCCAAGCACATCTCACTTTTCGCATCTCCAGTAGGCCTATCTCTTTTGTCCATTACTGCTGTATGAATGATGATAACAAAAACTTTTATACAATAGCAAAGGTTTTTCTCTTTTTAGACTGTATCAATTTTGCTTCATCCATGGTTGTGGCTCAATGTAATCTATAGACGAAAGAAGGTAGCCGTTTCGATAGTTTCGATGAACAATCAGGAAGCTAAAAATACTGCTGATCCAGTATTAAATAAAAGTGGACATTAAAAAGTGGGCATAAATGAAAGTGGACTTAAATAAAAGTGGACATAACAGTCATGGACCCAAAAAAAAAGACGCACTTAAAATGTGGACATAAATGAAAGTGGACAAAAATATTAGAGGACGTAAGTCATATGGACATGGTTTCAATGGACTTAACGCCTTGGAAGCCATAGAAATTGTCAGTCATGGTATGAGAATATCCTTGGCTAACAGGGTGCTTTGAGACAAATAAGTTATATTGTTATACCTGTATTCTGTTTGAGGTTGAAAATGAGTGGACATCATCTTCTTGTGGAGTCTATGTCACAGAAACTTTTGATAGAAAAGCCGAGATACCTCTACTCTATATAAAGGTATAAGGTAAGCACATTTTTTCAGCCTACCCGGTATTTACACCCTAACTTCGACACTTGATAAAAGACGCAAATACCAGTTCAAAACGGAGGATTAAAAGAATCATTACCGTAGAAGTGGGTAAAGTCAATCAGTGGGTGTAAAATCGATCATTTCTGATTTTTATTGAAAATTATATATTTTCTCAGTTACTTGTTAAAATTTTGTTATACTGACTTCATTGCCTGACGTTGCAAATGTAAGCGAGAGGGACAACAAAAAGCCTCCGAATGCCAACAATGGGAACACTGTGTAATTACCGTTGAAGTGAAAATTGTTATTCTCAACTTTTTCTCTTAAATGGAAACAAACTCTTACAAACTCTAAATTATAGTCAGCAGTGAAAGGAGACAGGAAGTATACATAAGTACTTTTCGTTGAGATTGTATCCTGAAATAATAGTTTTGCAGTTCGTAAATGTTAGTATTGAAACATATTATTTTAAGAAAACTTGTACCTTTTCAAGTCGATCATGCCATCGACCTACTCGAAACAGATAGGACCAGCAGGAAGAATAAATTGTTCACCGAAATACATCCAACTAACACTTATAAACAGAAAAGTGTCATAGTATAGCTTATATTGATGGGATAGTGGGGAAAGAGGAAGACGAAATTATGGTGAATTTCTTGCATAAGAGAAGCGCTGCCAAAGGAACATATTTTGTACACCCCTCGGTACCTGACTATGAGAACAACATAGTTTCTAAAGTGACATGAGGAGGGGAAGATTTCAAATAACATCTGATTTAAACCTAAGCAATATTGAATTTCATTTTAGATTATAATTGAAGGGTGATAGTTCAATGTAAATTTTGAATTCTTAAACACATTTTAATACTTCACATACCTGTGAAGTATTAAAATGTGTTTTTATGCTTTATAACTTGGCAATCATAGTCACGATTGTACAGTGGAGACCTATAGGCCTAATTGTATCGAATAGTATGATCACAGTAACAAAAGATACACTATAATAATGTTATAGGCATATATTGAAGATTATTATTGTTTTTACACCCCTTATAACAAATAAAATATATGTAATACACTTAATTTTTTTTAACATAAACAGTGATCGACTTTACTCCGCAATATTTTAAAATCGATCTTAAACTAAAAATTCAATGGTGATCGACTTTACCCTATTTAAGCAGGTAACTTCGATCACAAGTCAAATAAAAAAACCGTTTTTTATAGATTGTAATTCAATTCTTGTAACGTGCCTTCATAAGTGAAGGATATGACGACAAAATGCTATTTTCTGAGGAACTTCGCTCCATTGCATAACCTCAATATCATAAAAAAATTGCAAAATTTTGATCGACTTTACCCTCTTCTACGGTACCCGTTGAATCTGTTGCAAAAGGCTAAATCAATTGACTGATGTTAGATAGGGTAAGTAACGCTTCAGATGGTACAGTTAAGTTAAATGAATTAACAAGCGAGATTTCCTTCCACGTTTGCTTCTCCCCCATTTGGAATGCGTTTCCAGCACTCGCGGAAGTTACATGGGCTGTGAAAAGTTTTATGAGACAAATTAGTATTTGTTGTTGGGTATGCACGTGTTGTCACCGGCAGGTGACTCCTCCGAGGTTACAAACTTGTGCAACTCGTGACGAAGACGCCGCTTCGAGATATCGACGAGTTTCATAAAGTCAACACTGCAGAATTTCCCCCGCCTCGCCCTGCTCGCCGGGGTTTTTATCTCTTGGCAATGGGCTGAGCTCTGGACTCAAGGAGTTGTTTGGTTAGTATTGGTGAGGAGATCACACCAAGATTCTCTCTCGCTCGCACTCCTGTAGTTAAAGGGAGTGTACGACGCGACACTCTAAAACTGTAGTTAGGTGATTTTTAGCACCTCGAAGTTTTCTGTTATTTATTATTTTTCAAATTTTTATTTATTTTCATTTCATCGTTTCTTTTTTTCTACCTTAACATTGAATAAATACAGTAGAACCTAGGTTACACGTAACTGAATGGAAATGAATTCAATTAACTACAACTCAGAAATACTTATGAATAACAATTTCGAGGGAAAAAATTGTTCCGGGGCCGGGCATCGACCTTTGGTATAACGTACTAACGCTCTACCAACTGAGCTACCCGGGAACTCTACCCGACACCGATCCAATTTTTCCCTCTATATCCACAGACCTAAAAGTGGGCTGACAACCGTCAAGCAACCAACTTCGAGTGCACACTAACTCCGTGTGACTTAAATTGTGATTTTTCTGTTAACGAACAGTGACGTGTATTATACAAATCAGTCACACGGAGTTAGTGTGCACTCGAAGTTGGTTGCTTGACGGTTGTCAGCCCACTTTGAGGTCTGTGAATATAGAGGGAAAAATTGGATCGGTGTCGGGTACAGTTCCCGGGTAGCTCAGTTGGTAGAGCGTTGGTACGTTAAACCAAAGGTCCCGGGTTCGCTGCCCGGCCCCGGAACAATTTTTCCCTCGAAATTATTCAAATTAACTTTACAGGGAGTTATACCTGAAATCTTGATTTAACTATGAATAACGTTTGAATATATATTAATTGAAGAGGCCACTGCAAAAATGATGGATGTCACTTTCTTGTCGAAAATGAACCAAGACTATCAATGCATAGCTTAAGACATATAGAATGTACATACAGAGTTATATGGCATTAACACTGATAGTCATTGTCCAGTAATGATCGGAAAATCACAGTTAAGCTTTGAGCGCTAAGCATTTCAAACTTTCAATTGCTTCTCCTTCAAAATGTATTCCAAATGACATACATCCTTCTTGCAGTGGACTCTTCAATTGTCGAATGACTACGAATCAGTTTAACAGAACATATGCTGAATCTATACGGTTCTATTTTCCACTCGCGTAGGCATGCAATCTGGGAAGAATATTCAAAGAATCAAATTGAAAACGCACGTTCAATTAAGATGCATGCAGATCTTGTCTACATGTTGCGTCGTGTTAAATGTCATCTCCACTACGTATATATGTTACTGTAAATGTACGAAGACCTGTAAATCTTAGAATTTACCGATATAACCTAACATTTACCATTACAGTGCGGTAAAACCCCGAAATATCTTTTAGATGCATACATTTTTAACTTTTACCAAGAGATGTTGGTAAATCTCAGGAGTTACCGATCAGCTGTGGTAAAATCGTATTAAAGAAGAAAAAAGAATCTTTACTAAGATTTGCCGTTCTTCGCACTTTTACATATCTATTTCCAATTCATCTTTTATTGTTGTTTTAGGATCTGTTTAAAAACATAAATAAAAATCACCTCAACAATGACTGAAATAATTTGTATTTATTTTTAATTTAAGTTATTTAAATATTCATACTTTCTAATGTGAGTATAATAAACAATATTCTATATTAAAAAATAGTGAAAAATATTATAATTTTAACCACTGTCTGTTATAGTATTTCATATAAAAATTAACAAAGCCTTTACATCTTCTCAAAGAGTCTAGGTCCACAAATTAAGTAAAACAAACATTATGAAGCACTTTTTTGTTGAACACTTTTTAAACATTTTCACTTTTTGAACCCTTGTCCTTCAACGAAAGATAATTGACGAACCACTTCCCGTACATAAATTCCTTCTTTTTCTAATTCTTCAATGCTGATAAAATTTTCTTTACACAATGTAAGTTGGTTCCTAGAGTATAATGACTTCAGTTTGCCAGCTTTGGTACCAAGTTGATAAAACTCATCTTAAATATTTATGATCACTGGTATTATTGATTTTGCTTCAATTTTTGCATCCGGTACTTTGATTTTCACATTCTATCCGACTAAAAATTTTGGAATTTTGTTACAAGTGGCTGCTTTCATTTCCTTTGCTTGCATTTCAAGACCTTCTTTCGCAGCCTTCGTAACGGCTTCACCCCTGCAAACATGTCTGAATCTGCACAACGAAGGCGAGATTCTTCGTTCTGGATATTTCGATCTAGCTTTTACCAGCTCGCATAGGTAAATCCTGAGATTTACCAACATTTCTTGGTAAAAGTTCAAAATGTATGCATCTAATAAGATATTTTGGGGTTTTACCGCACTATAACGGTAAATGTTAGGTTATACCGGTAAATTCTAAGATTTACCGGTCCTTGTACATTTACAGTAACATATATATTAATTAATTGATATTAAATATCAATCCAAAACTTAGACCTACTTGTTTTCTCAATATTCTGGTTGAACAAACCATAGCCACTTGTATTTGCGACAATCTTCAAGAAAGGTAACCGCAGCCTCTTCGCCCTCAGTAAACTGATGTTAAAACCCGGCTCTCAGCATCATTAACTTTTCACTGATCAGAACATTTGACTTGTTCCGAAGGATTGGTTAAGGAATAGATGTCAAGGCCGAACCAGCGAATAGGGATTATAAAGAATGGACACTGAACGAATTTTCCTGTGTTTTGTTTCTCTGTGTGCCAGCGTTTAGTTCCACTTTCAAGCGCTAGAGGTTAGTGTAATCGAGTATACGCTAAGATAATAATTGAGTATAGAGCTGAGACACAGGATCCAAACATCGCCTGCCTTATAGCATAATCCAGTAACGCTTTGCTTCAAATAAATTCAAGTTAACAGCTTTTCCTTATTTCTCAATGACAAACTAGTAGTAATATATTTTTTTTCTATATTTCAGATATAATAAATTATGAATAATTTCGAGGGAAAAATTGACCCGGAGCCGGGCATCGAACCCGCGACCTTTGGTTAAACGTACCAACGCTCTCCCAACTGAGCTACCCGGGAACTCTACCAGACACCGATCCAATTTTTTCCTCTGTGTCCACAGACCTCAAAGTGGGCTGACAAACGTCAAGTCAAATTGGATCGGTGTCTGGTAGAGTTCCTGGGTAGCTCAGTTGGGAGAGCGTTGGTACGTTTAACCAAAGGTCCCGGGTTCTATGCTCCGGAACAATTTTTCCCTCGAAATTATTAAAGTCAACTTTACAGGGAGTTATACCTGAAAGCTTGATTTGCATAATACACGTCACTGTTCGTTAACAGAAAACCACAATTTAAGTCACACAGAGTTAGTGTGCACTCAATGTTGGTTGCTTGACGGTTGTCAGCCCACTTTGAGGTCTGTGGACATAGAGGAAAAAAATTGGATCGGTGTCTGGTAGAGTTCCCGGGTAGCTCAGTTGGGAGAGCGTTGGTACGTTTAACCAAAGGTCTCGGGTTCGATACCCGGCTTCGGAACAATTTTTCCCTCGAAATTATTCAAGTCAACTTTACAGGGATTTATACCTGAAAGCTTGATTTGCATAATAAATTATATTATAAAATAATATAATATATTATAAAATTATGTATATTATTCGTTTAATATTTGTATATAATGTAATATAGGTATATGGTTTTACTTCTCATGAGAATTTTGTTTTTCCATTTTCACTGCTATCAAATCATTACATATTTTAATTGTTGTTGGGGCCAACGTCTCAACTCTCATTATAAAGGAACTCTAGAGTCTAGACATTACAGTTAATGACGGATTTATTATTTTATGGATCCAATTTATTTTATTTGAGTACATAATGTGCCTAGATGTATTAATTATGTGTTATATTTCCGCTGTGTCGACTGCTAGCTGGCGTGATGTCAGCGCCAACTCTAGGGAGAAAGCAGAATCTCACACTCTAACTGTCTTGAAGGCCATTGAAATCAGTCCGGCTACATCAAAGGCACCGACCCGAAGTGTCCATTCTTTATAATCCCTATTCGCTGGTCGAACGTTCCAGTGTTTTAAAGTCAATATTTATGGTTCAGAGCCATAATGTTAATGTTGAAAGAGAGAACGTTTCATGAAGAGTCTCACTCCCCTGTCTTCCGGGTGGAGAACTAATCGGTTGCTCAGTTAGTTAATAACGAATTTGAGAGCCTTTAAGCTTGCCTTAATTTCTGTTGCTTCATCTGCTGGTTTGTTCGTTACTTGCTTACGTGGTTGGTCGGAAGCTTTTGCGATTACTTGTTTCTTTTTTCTTGGATGGTCGTTTGATTTTCCGGTTGCTGGTATTTTACTTGATTGACCAGTTGTTTTGATAGTTTGCTTACTTGGACGATCGATTCATTGCCCAGCTATTTACCTTTTTATTTGGTTGGTCGCTTACTTTGATGGTTGTTTGCTTACTTGGATTGACCGATTACTGTTTGCTTATTTGGTTAGCCATTTCATTGCATATTCGCCTGGCTGTTCCGTTGCTTATTTGTTGATTTTTTATATGTTAATTACTAGTTTGTTGATTGGTAAGTTGATTATCCGAATGCTTGTTTTGTAATTAATTGGTCGGTTGGCTAATTGACTTCTTGTTTGTTTAGCCAATTTTTTTTATTTGTTATTTATTTATTTTATTGCTAGTAAGTTTGAAATGAATACAAGTTATACATCTTGATTACACATCTTTTAGCACTGTATCACTTCGGAATATGTATCGTAAGACTTTCCTGTGTTAAATTTCAACGTACTCGTTTACATGTTTCGACCTATTTATGGGTCGTCTTCAGAACTCACAGAATATGACCCATAAATAGGTCCAAACATGTAAACGAGGTACGTTGAAATTTAACACAGGAAAGTCTTACCATACATATTCCGGAATACAAGTTAATACAATGTAAGATAAACTAGCCCACTCCTGAATGAGTAAGACTCGTGCTCAGGAGGGGATTCCAATACAGACAAAAATAAAATTAAAATTGAGAGTGAATACAGATTTAAAAAAGGGTTTAATATGTTTAAACACAAACTATAAATCCAATACAATTTTTTCTTACTTTTTTTATTAATTTGGAGAGGATTCGTGGTTAAAATAACATTAGAATAAAATTTGTTTAATAATCTAGGACCTTGACTCATGCTATAATAAAAAGCTGCATTGGTTTTACATTTAGGTTCAGATAAACGCAAAGAATTCGTATTTTTAGTACTTACTTACTACTTGCAGGCTTTTAAGGAGGTTCATTGCCGCCCTCACATAAGCCCGCCATTGGTCCCTATCCTGAGCAAGATTAATCAATTCTCTATCATCATATCCCACCTCCCTCAAATCCATTTTAATATTATCCTCCCACCTACGTCTCGGCCCCCCTAAAGGTATTTTTCCCTCCGGCCTCCCAACTAACACTCTATATGCATTTCTGGATTCGCCCATATGTGCTACATGCCGTGCCCATCTCAAACGTCTGGATTTAATGTTCCTAATTACGTCAGGTGAAGAATACAATGCGTGCAGTTCTGTTTTGTGTAACTTTCTCCATTCTCCTGTAACTTCATCCCTCTTAGCCCCAAATATTTTCCTAAGCACCTTATTCTCAAACACCCTTAACCTATGTTCCTCTCTCAAAGTGAGAGTCCAAGTTTCACAACCATAAAGAACAACCGGTAATATAACTCTTTTTATAAATTCTAACTTTCACATTTTTTGACAGCAGACTGGATGATAAAAGCTTCTCAACCGAATAATAACAGGCATTTCCCATATTTATTCTGTGTTTAATTTCCTCCCGAGTATCATTTATATTTGTTACTGTGGCGTATTTATAGTTCCATATTTATGTATATATCTTTCAAAGTTATTAAAATTTCTGTGAACATATTTTAATAAAGTAAAATTATAAAATTGTTCAGTGTTGAAAACTTTGAACAGTTTTAACAAAAATTCAGTTGAGTAATTTTCTGCTATTTAAAAAAAAATTTAATACTTTTTTCTGAAGTAAAATTAACGGATATAGGTTGGATTTGTAAATGGCAATAAAAAGGTTTAAATTTCATTGTTACAAGACCTATTCTGTTCAGTGCTGCGCGATATATTACCCATGTTGTGTATTGTTTAATGAAACCTTACAAATTTTGTTGGAACTGACCCAGCATCCAAGACGAGCAAATAGCAACGAAGCTGAGAGAAGCAGCCAATTGTGACGGAAGCAGATCAAGTACCTCGGCGTTTTGTTTGCTTCAACTGTTACATTTTCTCTTCACGTAAATTGAGAAAGAAGCAATGAAAGCAAGTTTCTTAACGACTTGCTTGTGAAATATTTGATTTCACGCCTTCACCGTGATCAATATTTCGGCTGCATCCGGGCGCGGGTCTCTCTGTGTTATTGTACAGCGAGGAAAATAAACTGAGGAAAAGCGCGCTCACAGCATGGCAAGCCAAGTAACTGTGACTGCAATTTTTATAAAAATCCATCGTGGTCCTATATCGTTAACGAAATTCATGCATTTATATATTCGTTTTACGTAATCCTCATTTTTAATTTAAAACGTTAATGCACTTGACATTCGAGAAATATCGTCACACTTTCTATTAATAAGATGTCATTAATTACATAGTGAGCCTTAGACGTCTGAAATTTTGATGTGTTTAAAACAAAGTGGTTTCAAATCCATTTGGCTATGATAAAACAAAACAAAAGCAAATGAATGTGGCATATAATGAATTCATTACTATAGATTTTATTTTACCTGGCAAAGTTAAGGCCTTGAGGCCTTCTCTTCTACTCAACCAGGTCTACAATTAATGGAAATAATAATAATAATAATAATAATAATAATAATAATAATAATAGTAATAATAGTAATAATAATAATAATAATAATAACTTCGGAATATGTATTATATGTTTCGTATTAAATTTTACTGTACCTGGTTAACATGTTTCGGCCTGTTATTGGCCTTCTTCAGAACTGGCTGTTGCTGGTCTTGGCGCCTTTTGTTTTGTTTCCTATGGGGGTGTGTTTGTGTAGTGTAATATGGAGTCAAAGAGTGTGTGTGTTCTGAAATTGAGTTGTGTGTTGAGAATTTCGTTTGGATTTATATGTTTTATTTTACCTGGCAAAATTAAAGGCCTTGAGGCCTTCTCTTCTACTCAACCAGATCTACAATTAATGGAAATATGAATAATAATATAATAATAATAATTTCGGAATATGCATGATATGTTTTTCTCGTATTAAATTTTACTGTACCTAGTTAACATGTTTCGGCCTTTTATTGGCATTCTTCAGAACTGGTTGTTGCTGGTCTTGGCGCCTTTTATTTTGTTTCCTGTGAGGGTGTGTTTGTGTAGTGTAATATGGAGTCAAAGTGTGTGTGTGTTCTGAAATTGAGTTGTGTGTTGAGAATTTCGTTTGGATGTGTTTTTGTGCGTCTGTATATTTCGTATTGTTCTAGTGTGTTTAGTTTCTGGCTTTTTGGTTGGATGTGTAGAATGTCCATGTCTGTGTTGATGTCTCTTTAGGTGTGGTTAGCATTTGTAATGTGTTCTGCATATGTGGAAGGATTTGGAATTTTGTTGTGGCCAAAAAGCCAAAAAACTAAACACACTAGAACAATACGAAATATACAGACACACAAAAACACATTCAAACGGAATTCTCAACACACAAGTCAATTTCAGAACACACACATTCTTTCACTCCACATTACACTATAAAAACACACCCCCACAGGAAACAAAACAAAAGGCTCCAAGACCAGCAGCAACCAGTTCTGAAGAAGGCCAATAACAGGCCGAAACATGTTAACCAGATACAGTAAAATTTAACACGATAAAGTTATATAATACATATTCCGAAGTGATATAGTGTTAAAAGTTGTGTAATCACGATGTATAATAATAATAATAATAATAATAATAATAATAATAATAATAATAATAATGGTGGGGTGGTTAATAAATACGAGGACTGTAAAGACAGAAATAGTTAATTTAACATAGTAGAATGTCAAGATATCCCATTTATATAACATGAAGTCTCTTAGAATGAATGGAGGTAGAGCTTCATGCGTTTCTGATTCTGAAGGACTTAACTGTTGTATTAATTTCCATATAAATCAAATTCTCTGTAATAGCATATTTATTATTCATTACATTTTCACACATCTCATTAGAGTCATATTAATGTTTGAATTATTTTGACTATTGCTGTCTCGAGAATATCCTCGTGCAAAGATGACGCAATTGTGAAATAATTAAAAATAACTCTACACCTTATTAAATTTAAAAGCGGGGAGCATGTGAGCAGAAAGAAAAGAAATATTAAAATTTTATCTCAAGTCTCAATCATCATTACAATCTCAACCATGCTTACAATAACAATCCCAAACAGCGTTAACCTATCACGCAATAATAGGGATTCGATAAATGCTCTGTCATTACCTCCCTCTTTTTCTTCTTTGACTTCATTCCTTGTTTTCTTCTTTCTTCCCTTTTATAGTGAGGTTCACGTAAGAGTAGTTCCTAAAAGGCCAATTTGACCGTCTCTTCAGTGTTGCCAACTAATACCACCAGAGAATGTAAAGTCACAATGCCTGTACTGAAATAGTAATAATAGGCCTAATAATAATAATAATAATAATAATAATAATAATTATTATTATTATTATTATTATTATTATTATCATTATTATTATATAGTATAAACAATAACAATTTAACTTGCTTATTTACTGATTTACCACATCTAATCTTTATGTTGGGATGTGTTTTCTAAATGGTTCAATAATCATTTGTGGAAGAGTAGCCTTTATTTTCCTCCTGGAACTCTCGTGAATTATTTTGATAATTATCATAGTAGATTAATATGATCTCATATTAAAATGTATTTTTCTCACAACATGAAATTCATTTCTTTGACTAAACAGTTTACGATTCGCGAGACCTGACCTAAAAATTTATTCCGTTCGGTCACGTGAAATGATTAGTACGAATTCCGAAAACAGAATATCACTTTGAAATTTATACTATACTTAAAATACCGGTACATACTTCTAAGTCGCTACAATGCTATTTCCTCTCTTGAATATTTTAATAAATATCAGAACATTATTATTATTATTATTATTATTATTATTATTATTATTATTAAACAGTGTAACAATAAATTATTTTAACAGATTAAAAGGGACGATAGAGTACACTTAAATGAATAGAAAACCTATATTAGGTTTTGTGATTTAATGCACGGTTAATTAGAAAATTAAGTCCGGCAACATCGCTGCTAACACACACTATTCGTGATACAGATGTAAGAGGTCAACGAAGTCGGTGTGTCTTGGTAGGTGAGCTGCTCTCTGCCTCGACGTTGCCACTTGCCCTCATGTGCAGTTACTTGAAATTACAGTTTTTTTTAATTAATTTTACACAAAAACCGTCCAAGCTATTGAAATACGCCAGAGGGATAAATTATTCCTTATTGAATTTCCTATCGATATGGATAAAAATTACGATCCTATTCGCAATAGTTACCGAATAAGAGATTGTTAAACTTTGGGGGGAAAACCATTTTTTTCTGAAAAAAAAAAACTATGAACTTTTTACCAATATGGTGTTATAGTTTTTTGTTACATACAACATGAGCTATTCGCTCTGAAAATCTGGAAGACTATTTCACTTCCATTCTGTATAAAGATATTTTAAGCCCAAAAAGAAAAGTTTCATCATTCTCACTGAAGTAGGGAGACTTGTAAAATAATACTTGATTTCTTTTTCCGTACAAGAATATTACACAAAGATAATATTCCACGTATAGCATTGTTTTACTACTTTTAATATCAACTCAGCTGTCACATATTAATGAAGGCCTCCTACTTCTTTAAGGACAATATTTTATTATTTATGTTTTGTTTAGTTTAAATATACTTACTTATTTACTGGCTTTTAAGGAACCCGGAGGTTCATTGCCGCCCTCACATAAGCCCGCCATTGGTCCCTGTCCCGAGCAAGATTAATCTAGTCTCTACCATCATATCCAACCTCCTTCAAATCCATTTTAATACTATCTTCCCATCTACGTCTCGGCCTCCCCAAAGATCTTTTTCCATCCGGCCTCCCAACTAACACTCTATATGCATTTCTGGATTCGCCCATATGTGCTACATGCCCTGCCCATCTCAAACGTCTGGATTTAATGTTTCTAATTATGTCAGATGAAGGATACAATGCGTGCAACTCTGCGTTGTGTAACTTTCTCCATTCTCCTGTAACTTCATCCCTCTTAGCCCCAAATATTTTTCTAAGAACCTTATTGTCAAACACCCTCAATCTCTGTTCCTCTCTCAAAGTGAGAGTCCAAGTTTCACAGCCATGCAGAACAACCGGTAATATAACTCTTTTATAAATTCTAACTTTCAGATTTTTTGACAGCAGACTAGATGACAAAAGCTTCTCAACCGAATAATAACAGGCATTTCCCATATTTATTCTGAGTTTAATTTCCTCCAGAGTGTCATTTATATTTGTTACTGTTGCTCCAAGATATTTGAATTTTTCCAACTCTTCGAAGGATAAATCTCCAACTTTTATAGTTCCATTTTGTACAATATTCTGATCACGAGACATAATCATATACTTAGTCTTTTCGGGATTTACTTCCAACCTTTACTTGCTTCAAGTAGAATTTCCGGGTTTTCCCTAATCGTTTGTGGATTTTCTCCTAACATATTCAAGTCATCCGTATAGACAAGAAGCTGATGTAACCCGTTCAATTCCAAACCCTCTGTGTTAATATTGTTTCAGTTTTGGAAAATATAACAGAAATATCACTATTTATATCGACTTAATATTAATCCCAAAATCTAACCTATTCATCGTACCACTGAAGACTTTGAAGAGTTCCGCGAAAATACTGATCTATTAAGTAGTAAGTTCGATAACCGCTGATGTAGTTGATAAATTAATGTCAAATAACAAATTAAGAAACCTAACACTTCCTCAGGCCCGTAACACACTTGAAGAGTTTTCGCTAGCGAGAAATGTGTTGCGAGAAAATTCAAAGATTGATAACATGGATTCAAATAGACGTCCACACACTGGAAGAGATTCTCGTTCGAGGCAAAAACATCGCGCGAGTTTCTCGCTGAAATCGGTAGCTCAGCGAATTTTGTTGACACATTTATCAAAGATGTTTGACATTTATACTCTTTATGACGATTGAATGTAGAAAAAGATATCACAGGTGGCGATGAATTGTATTGTTTTTATTTGAAAATGAGGAAAGATGGCTGATAATTGTAGTCAGAAACTTACCGAACTTGTACGATGTCACCCGTAGGCCTATTTACATGATACACGGCATGAAAACTATAAAAACACGAAACTTAAAGAAGAAATCTGGAGATAAATATCAGATTATCTGAAAATAAATAGGGCTATATTTTATTTTGATGAGATTGAATAGTATTAATTAAACATTTGAAATAATGTATCTATATGTCTTAACAGTTTACATAATTTTAATCAGAAAATAGCAAAGAATCCGCTATCATATCATGAATGTCAAAAATCTGTGATCCATTCAACCTAAAATAACGCCCAAACGTATCATCATTCAAATCGAAACCAGTATCCAAAACTCGCCCTTATTTTCGTAAGATACAATGTGATTTTCAGATATTTCTGGCTTTAATTTTAGGCCTACTTTTTCTTTTCATTAACAAAAATGTTCATGTAATTCCATTTCCTCATCATCTGAGTACTCAGATTCAACATAGCGTTCGTACGTAATTGTAAAGTACGACAATATACTTACATTATATATATATATATATATATATATATATATATATATATATATATATATATAAGTAAGACAATATACGTAAACACATAACCTATAATATTTCCCCCAACTAGTGATTACTATAATCAGAAAAATGCTTTCTGCATGAAGGTAGTGCAGAGAGTAGTAGTAGTAGTAGTAGTAGTAGGGTTTAAGAAGGGCGCGTCAGCTACTATGGATATTTGCGCCCTTATCTAAAATTCTTAATATAACAAAGACATAAATAATATAATAATCAGAGTGCTAAAAGAACTAAAAAGCGTTGTCATGATAAAACGAGGCACACATATGCAGTATACATAAGGTGATTTCTACAGAATCATAAAAGTGAGCAATTCTACCACAGTAGGTGGTATTCAAGACGAACAAATAAAACAATACAACTAAGGCCACCAGAGATAACTTGTGAATCATATTTTAAAACCATAAAATTTTATAAAATATTCGGATGTATAAAGTCCGAAATGTCAACAATGTAAAATAAAGTATAAAACAACAAATGTAACCTCCGGATGTAAAGGGTCCGGAGGATAAGTAAAACAGATCAATAAAAAACTAAATCACCTTATCCAAACCTGTATTTGATAAAAATCTCAGAACTGCATTTATACAATTAAAATCATTTCCAAGAGCGTCACGTAATGTCGGCCGAATTCCATATTGCCTCCGTGCATGGTCATATTTCCTGCAACGCAATAAAAAGTGTTCCACTGTAAGTGGAACATGGCACATATCGCACTCCGGCTGAGGTTCGCCACGTAGGAGATGGCCGTGTGTCAGATGACAATGGCCAATCCTCAACCGGGTGAGTAAAACCTCTAGTGCATAGATGATCATAGCGAGATGTGATCTGTGATAGCGAGAACTCGCCAAGTGCGTGGAGGAAGGCTCTTCGCCTCTTTCTCGCAACACATTTCTCGCTAGCGAAAACTCTTCAAGTGTGTTACGGGCCTTACTTCAACAGTAATGGAATCCAGGAAATCTTTTAAACATACCAGATTGCGATTAAATGTCTGTATACTATGTACGGTCAACAAGGTTTGTAATGCTGGTGGAACAAAAAGTGTGTCTTTGTCGTGGAAGGTACAAGTGGTAGACGGTAAAAGATGGACACTTGAAGATCGGAGAAGATTGAAAAGCGTCGTTTACAATGCGGCTCATTGTTACGTAAAAGCTGCCAGCTGTATTTAGTGTTGATAGATGGGAAGATTCATTAATGCGGCTACAAAAATCAATACATCACTTCAGTTGCTGAAGAGTTTCTGTACCCAGTGAATTATGTTTCCAGCTCTTTATTATTTATTGAGTATCCCTGGCGTGCCGAAAATAAAAACATGGGAATTTTGTTTGATCCGACAACGGAACGGCATCACTTCAAATTCATTACGAATTGCAATATAGTCTTCTTGCAGCACAAAGTAAACTCGTACTTCGACCATGAACACGATCCCTTAGAACAGAATGTTCTGTGTACATAGTTGCTGTGTGATTTTTATACCTACACATGGATATATTTATAACATTTTATATAACAGACGATGTAATAAATATTTCTACCTATCTAAAACTGTTCTCGATGGTCTTGAAGCTTTTTAATCTACCAGTTAACGACGCTACATTGAATGCGAGGTTTTCTGACACCCCAAGTGGCCCAAATCACGAATATTACTTATTTACTTACTTACCTACCTACCTACTTACTTACTTACGGCTTTTAAGAAAACCGGAGGTTCATTGCCGCCCTCACATAAGCCCGCCATCGATCCCTATCCTGTGCAAGATTAATCCAGTCTCTATCATCATATCCCACCTCCCTCAAATCCATTTTAATATTATCCTCCCATCTACGTCTAAGCCTCCCAAAAGGTCTTTTTTCCTCCGGGCTCCCAGCTAACATTCTATATGCATTTCTGGATTCGCTCATATGTGTTACGTGCCCTGCCCATCTCACACGTCTGAATTTAATGTTCCTGATTATGTCAGGTGAAGAATACAATTGCGTGCAGTTCTGCGTTGTGTAACTTTCTCTATTCTTCTGTAACTTCACCCCTCTCAGCCCCAAATATTTTCCTTAAGAATCTTATTCTCAAACACATTTAATCTCTGTTCCTCTCTCAAAGTGAGAGCCAAGTTTTACAACCATACAGGACAACCGGTAATATAACTGTTTTTTTTTTTATAAATTTACTGGCCGCGAAACCAGGTGGCCCGGGTTCGAATCCCGGTCAGGGCAAGTTACCTGGTTGAGGTTTTTTCCCAGGGTTTTCCCTCAACCCAATACGAGCAAATGCTGGGTAACCTTCGGTACTGGACCCCAGACTCGTTTCACCGGCATTATCACCTTCATTTCATTCAGACGCTGAATAACCTAGATGTAAAGTAACCCAATAAAATTTTTATAAATCCTAACTTCCAGCTTTTTTGAGAGCGGACTGGAAGACAACATAACCTTTTCCTAGGGCTTCATTGAAAAAGCAAAACCATGTAAATATATGTTTGGATATTAGAAATTCCTGAATTATTCATTTTCACATATGTACATTCCACGTCAATAATTTATGTGCCCACCACTTGCCTCCCGGACAAAATGCAGTCTTTCAGGATAGAGGCGTAATAGTGTGATAAAAATATTTGTATCCCATTCCTCATCGTTTAGAACCGCTGTGAGGTGTGTCACCAGTGTGTTCTGAGAATACCTATGAAGTCCTCTTTTCTGCATCATCAGTGTCTCTGTTGCGTCCTTTAGTGTTTCCCCGAAATCCTCGGTGGCATCAAGATCTGGTGATGTAGAAGCCGTTCCGCGGTGGTAGTAGCATGACCTTGAATGCGCTGTGGACAAAAATGCGTCTACTCCGTAAGAATTACACGTGCTGCCGCCCGCGTAACCTGCGCGAGATGACAAGGCCACCCTTCAACTACGATGGAACAACTACCTGGCTATTCTGCGTTCCCGAAGAAGTCAGTGCCACTGTTGCGCATGAGCTGTTGTGTTGCGTTTGCCTTAAAGCATTGTGCTTTGTCCTGCAGGAAATAAATCTCTTGAAGATCAAGATGTTACCGCAATCTGTCGTAAGCGAAAAATCTTTTTCTAAAACAATATTCCTGAAATAGTTCTCATTCCATATTACACGTTCTTCTTTGATAATCCTAATAAGTCTGTGTGCTTTCAGGAAGGCAAATGGTGGGCACACAAATTATTGATGTCAAAAATGTGTAAAATGAATATGTAAAGAAGTTAAAATAGCTAAATATGTATTTATGACTATGCTTTTAAGTATTTCCCCTAGACAAAGGTTATAACCAGGCTTCGGTCCTGGGCACAGAAACGCATGAAGTTCAGAACGCACGAGCGATAGTGTTGTATTGGTCGAGTGGAGTGGGAGATGGAGAGCGCCTTTACTTCGTGCCTCAACATGCAAACAGTCCGTCATAGTACGGCACAAAATATATTTCACTCTGTACAGATGCAGTATATACAGTACATTCCTAGTGTAGACAAAAAAGTCTACCATTCAAGTATTAACGTGAGTTGTAACCTTCAATCAGGTGTCCCTACGCCGAAGCCTGTTACACGTACCGCAGCCAAGCAGCAATACACACAACGGTAATGCACATTACGGACCCACTTGTGCTGTTAGTCACTCCTCCACACGGGTCATGACGTCATTTATACTCCGTGTACTCTAAACCTCATACTGGTTACTCTGTGTCTCTAGGCCGAAGCCTGGTTATAACTTATAACTAAACCTGTATAATTTAACTTGGTTTTCGTGCCTTATGGGTTAGTGTTGCATTTAAATGTTGCTTGTATTATTTTTTGAGCCAGGTGTCGAGGTTTCTTGAATTAGTCTTGCTCATACTTGCGTGTAACAAAGAAATTACAGGTGTGATAATCTCATGTGGAAACCCCCCCCCCTCACACTGTAAGCATTATTGTATCTGACTGTAAAGATACATAAATAAATTAGCTTCCCATGCAAACTGTAGGGTGTGAAATTTGCTTGGGATAGGCTATTGTATTAAACCGCGTTGACACGATACGAGTGCACTCGGACCGAGTTTGCTCGGACGGTCACTCCGACGCCAGTCCAGTCGCAGCATCAGGTGATACGAGTGTACTCGGACCGAGTTTGCTCGGACGGTCACTCCGACGCCAGTCCAGTCGTAGCAACAGGTGATACGAGTGCACTCGGACCGAGTTTGCTCGGACGGTCACTCCGACGCCAGTCCAATCGCATCAACAGGTGATACGAGTGCACTCGGACCGAGTTTGCTCGGACGGTCACTCCGACGCCAGTCCAATCGCAGCAACAGGTGATACGAGTGCACTCGGACCGAGTTTGCTCGGACGGTCACTCCGACGCCAGTCCAATCGCAGCAACAGGTGATACGAGTGCACTCGGACCGAGTTTGCTCGGACGGTCACTCCGACGCCAGTCCAATCGCAGCAACAGGTGATACGAGTGCACTCGGACCGAGTTTGCTCGGACGGTCACTCCGACGCCAGTCCAATCGCAGCAACAGGTGATACGAGTGCACTCGGACCGAGTTTGCTCGGACGGTCACTCCAACGCCAGTCCAATCGCAGCAACAGGTGATACGAGTGCACTCGCACCGAGTTTGCTCGGACGGTCACTCCGACGCCAGTCCAATCGCAGCAACAGGTGATACGAGTGCACTCGGACCGAGTTTGCTCGGACGGTCACTCCGACGCCAGTCCAATCGCAGCAACAGGTGATACGAGTGCACTCGGACCGAGTTTGCTCGGACGGTCACTCCGACGCCAGTCCAATCGCAGCAACAGGTGATACGAGTGCACTCGGACCGAGTTTGCTCGGACGGTCACTCCGACGCCAGTCCAATCGCAGCAACAGGTGATACGAGTGCACTCGGACCGAGTTTGCTCGGACGGTCACTCCGACGCCAGTCCAATCGCAGCAACAGGTGATACGAGTGCACTCGGACCGAGTTTGCTCGGACGGTCACTCCGACGCCAGTCCAATCGCAGCAACAGGCGATACGAGTGCACTCGGACCGAGTTTGCTCGGACGGTCACTCCGACTCCAGTCCAATCGCAGCAACAGGCGATACGAGTGCACTCGGACCGAGTTTGCTCGGACGGTCACTCCGACGCCAGTCCAATCGCAGCAACAGGTGATACGAGTGCACTCGGACCGAGTTTGCTCGGACGGTCACTCCGACGCCAGTCCAATCGCAGCAACAGGTGATACGAGTGCACTCGGACCGAGTTTGCTCGGACGGTCACTCCGACGCCAGTCCAATCGCAGCAACAGGTGATACGAGTGCACTCGGACCGAGTTTGCTCGGACGGTCACTCCGACGCCAGTCCAATCGCAGCAGCAGGTGATACGAGTGCACTCGGACCGAGTTTGCTCGGACGGTCACTCCGACGCCAGTCCAATCGCAGCAACAGGTGATACGAGTGCACTCGGACCGAGTTTGCTCGGACGGTCACTCCGACGCCAGTCCAATCGCAGCAACAGGTGATACGAGTGCACTCGGACCGAGTTTGCTCGGACGGTCACTCCGACGCCAGTCCAATCGCAGCAACAGGTGATACGAGTGCACTCGGACCGAGTTTGCTCGGACGGTCACTCCGACGCCAGTCCAATCGCAGCAACAGGTGATACGAGTGCACTCGGACCGAGTTTGCTCGGACGGTCACTCCGACGCCAGTCCAATCGCAGCAACAGGTGATACGAGTGCACTCGGACCGAGTTTGCTCGGACGGTCACTCCGACGCCAGTCCAATCGCAGCAACAGGTGATACGAGTGCACTCGGACCGAGTTTGCTCGGACGGTCACTCCGACTCCAGTCCAATCGCAGCAACAGGCGATACGAGTGCACTCGGACCGAGTTTGCTCGGACGGTCACTCCGACTCCAGTCCAATCGCAGCAACAGGCGATACGAGTGCACTCGGACCGAGTTTGCTCGGACGGTCACTCCGACTCCAGTCCAATCGCAGCAACAGGCGATACGAGTGCACTCGGACCGAGTTTGCTCGGACGGTCACACCGACTCCAGTCCAATCGCAGCAACAGGCGATACGAGTGCACTCGGACCGAGTTTGCTCGGACGGTCACTCCGACTCCAGTCCAATCGCAGCAACAGGCGATACGAGTGCACTCGGACCGAGTTTGCTCGGACGGTCACTCCGACTCCAGTCCAATCGCAGCAACAGGCGATACGAGTGCACTCGGACCGAGTTTGCTCGGACGGTCACTCCGACTCCAGTCCAATCGCAGCAACAGGCGATACGAGTGCACTCGGAACGAGTTTGCTCGGACGGTCACTCCGACTCCAGTCCAATCGCAGCAACAGGCGATACGAGTGCACTCGGACCGAGTTTGCTCGGACGGTCACTCCGACTCCAGTCCAATCGCAGCAACAGGCGATACGAGTGCACTCGGACCGAGTTTGCTCGGACGGTCACTCCGACTCCAGTCCAATCGCAGCAACAGGCGATACGAGTGCACTCGGACCGAGTTTGCTCGGACGGTCACTCCGACTCCAGTCCAATCGCAGCAACAGGCGATACGAGTGCACTCGGACCGAGTTTGCTCGGACGGTCACTCCGACGCCAGTCCAGTCGCAGCAACAGGTGATACAAGTGCACTCGGACGCCGATATCGGACACGGGTGGACTAGAACCGTGCTCAACTTTCGCGAGTATGATCGGATACGAATGTGAATTAAAATGGCGGCGTAAATGAAGCATTGAAACATTTCGCACCATAAAATGGACAGAGCTTGAAACAATCAGTTTGCCGAGTTGTATGAAACAAAAAAGGTATATGGCACTTAAGACTTCCTGAATAATAAAAAAAAACAAGAACGAGAGGGTGTCTGCAGTGAAGTGTAAACCTCACGAAGAATATTAGAGTTTAGGTTCAGCACCAAAGTAAATTTAATACTAACTATTAAGTACTTCGCTTATTTTGCTATTCATATGTGAAATATTATTTTCTCCGTACCTTTGTAACACTATATCAGAAGTCTTCAGTAATGTAAATTTAATTGAGTTCCTTCAACACGTTTAGGCTGTGCAGGCACTTCCGTGAGTCACCAATACGTTAAATTTAAATATTCCACAGAAAAATAAAGCAATTTAATTTTTTTCCTATTTCCGCAGCGGTTAGGGTTATGATCATTTTTCATGTAGATATCATCAAACCTCAAAACTTTTGTCGTAATAAGTTTTTGATTGGAGACATAATTACGTACATATTTAATAATTAATTTCTCCACAAGAAAGTCCACACCTGTGGAGTAACGGTCAGCGCGTCTGGCTGCGAAACCAGGTGGTCCGAGTTCGAATCCTGGTCGGGAAAAGTTACCTGGTTGAGGTTTTTTCCGGGGTTTTCCCTCAACGCAATACGAGCAAATGCTGGGTAACTTTCGGTGCTGGACCCCGGACTCATTTCACCGACATTATCACCTTCATTTCATTCAGACGCTTAATAACCTAGATGTTGATACAGCGTCGTAAAATAACCCAATAAAATAAAAAATATTCACAACAAATGACAACTTTTTTCTAATCTTCTTTTAACCAAATGACTAACAAAATCCAAATTTTGAACTCCCAAATGTTTTTCGCTTTTGATTTTTATTTTTTATGTTCTTTTTAAAAATATTTTAAACCCAAGATTTTAGTAGCCTAGATCATCTCAATTTTTAAGCTTAGTATTTTTTTTGTTAAATTCGTAAGACATAGAGAAACATTTTATGCATTCATTTTATGAAATATCTCGTTTATTCACTTTCAAAAATGTTTTGGAATTTTAAAAATGTTATTTTTCATATAATTCATGAAAAAAAAATAATGAAATAAACTAGCAGCATTTGTCACAAAATAAATCACCAGAAACAGGCAGTTACCTCATAAATACTTTCAGTAAAAATTTCATCCAGATTGATTAATATTTGGTATACAAAAGTTTGTGTTCAATCAATAAATACAGACTAATATTACGGAGAAAAGAATTTGAAAGTAAAATGAATATTTATGTAAATTAAAATTTTATTCTCCTCCACTACATTCATTTAGTAACACCAGGGCGCTAACTTTAGCGCAAAAAGTTACTAGATTTGCAACAAACATTTATAAAATAATTTCTTTGATGAAAAAATAATTTTGACATCTCTTTAAATGTCACGCTCCCATAGAGTCTTAATTTAAAGAAATAAACATATTTGTAATCAATATTGAACTGAATCCATTTGGAGTACGAAAATATAAATTCTAAAGAAGTTAAATAGGCAATAAAATTGTTTTGAAAATTTTCTTGATTTTCAGTGGAGTCTCCTCTTAAACTGTTGTTTTATGGGACATACGTTGTATAACGTTTCGTGTGTCATTTCTTGTGTACTAAGACGAAACTTTTAGAGCCTACTGGGTGTTCAGTTCAAAAAGTGTCATGGCTCGCTGTATGCCGTCATGTGGCTAGCCGATGAGCCTAGAGAATTCAATCTTCCTACACTTCCGCAGAGGTGTATAACCTAAGAGGCAGAAAAGTTGCCTAGCAAGTACGGCGTTCATTCTGAAGAGTAGTACCGATACGTACGGTAACGCCGGTAGTGGCAGGAATGTGAACTGTTTGGAAATACGTACTGTCGGGAAAAGGGGGAGAGGGTTAAGACGATTACTTACGTATTTGTTGACATTAACTTCGACGGTCAACATGGACACGGAGCATTTGATTTGTGTTGTGGAATGTTACCGTACGCAACCGATGATAACAAATACCCTGCGTACGACTTGCCGGCGCAAAACACAGTTCGAAAGAGGTTATGGTAGCACACAGACCGTACAGACCGCCATCTGTTGCTACGACGTTCAAGTTATACCGTACACGTTCTCAAGTTCAGATTGAAGAACGCCTTAAATAATAGGCAACTTCTCTAACATATAAGCTGAAACTCGCTTCAAATCGTTGACCCAACAACAGTGACGTCATGACACACTTTGAAATGAACACCCAGTATTTTCTGTGTATTGTCACTTTGTGTTATTTTTATTTTCAAATGAAGACGCATTCGTTTCAGCAAAAAGGATTAGGGAATTCATGATCCAGGTTTAAAGCCCTGATCACATTTATGTAAGGGCTCAGAAGTTAAAGTTGAATTAGCAGAGGCAGCAAATTCGTCGCGCCTTAAAATCCATTTGCGGATCTTACTTCTGTTTACTGTACGGGAAAAAGTTTGATGTATTGTATTTCTAGCTCCTCAATCAAAATGTCTGTGACAGCTCCGATACCCTGCGAGACCAGATCCACCATTTTTAAAAAAATCTCATCGGCAATACGTGCCAACGAGTGTGTTCCTATGAGCTGGCTCGTACGAGTGTACTCGGTCCGATTGTACTCGTGTCATATCATAGCGGCTTTAGCCCACATCCTTCGTAAATGCCTATCCTGTCACGTGACATGCGAAATAAGCTCTTGCACTCAACAACCTTAGCGAACTGACTGATAATTAATTATCTCCTCCAGGTCGGAGGCTACTCAATTTTCTAGTGATCTTATACTCAGGCTTTAACTTCGAAACTTATACTTTTCTTTTGTACAGAGGAGGGACCCGAAGGCTTACACTGCAGCCTGAGGCTTATTGTACAGGGACACCATTTTATTTTTACTTCAATTTTTATTGTACCTGAGATTTCTAATGTACTTCACTTCCATTCTTTCTACTAATGAAGTTCAAACGTCCTCCACACAGACCAAGGCTGCATATGCAGTCAAAGTCGCCTAACGGTCATTAGTAAACACTACTGAGTTAGTGAGTATAGTACGTTCCAGAAATATGATCGCGTTTTCCAGTGAAGAAAGAGCTTTCAATATTGAACCATATTTTCGTACAGATACTGTGCGTCCATTTGCTTACGTCGCATCCCGGTTTCCGTCATCCGTTTCTGCTCGCCCCTCTGTAAAGGTTAGTGTTTGGGCTGTCTTAACTCTTTTCTGAAAACATTTTCTGTTTGGAATTGAACTTCTGCGTAATATTATACAAATGTTTAAAATCACTTCCATAAAAGGGTTTCATTGAGTAATTAACTGTCACGTGATTTCCCCCCTTTCTACGATCCTGCGACGTAACCACTTGGACAGACAGTAGGTAGCATGTCTGAATAATTTTATCTTTTCGGATCGGGCAGAAGTGAAGATTGAATTTACAGTACGTAAGGTACTCTTTTACAGTATCGGTGCAGAATTATTTCAACATGAGTTACCCGGAGCCGTGGCGCTACTGCTCCTGCGTTCGTAATACCGCATCGTGATAGTTCACATAACGACCGCGGCTCCACTCGCCTCGGTCAAAAGGTAAGCGTTCACTGCATCGTATCGCACGCATCGGACGAATCGCACGGATCGGAAAAAGCCTATCTTTGCTGTAATTGTTATGTAACCGCGTTCACTACATCGTATCGGACGCACCGCCTCTCGGCAAATTCGTCCACGTTTCTCGGATGAGCAACTTTTCCGATGCTTGCGATCATGGCCTTCTTTAATAAATCAATTTTAATTGGTCAACTGTTACTATTATGTTGTGCCATGTTCAGTTTCGCGCCAAAATGGCAGACGGAAAACTTATTTCGCGTGTAGAAAATTGCGAAGAATTATATAATTTGAGGCGTTCCCATTACAGTAATCAAGTCATTTCTTGCAAATATATTATGTAACCAATATTTCTTTCGTTTCTTCCTCTTCAATTAAGACGCATGAAGCAATTACAAATTCTTATTCGCTAACAGACGTAATTAATAGACCTAACCTCAACTCCTTTGCTTTCAGTAATGTCAATATCGTACGACGTCATATTTTAAACAGCTGATAGGGGAATCCGATGAGGCGATGAGGTGAAGCCGTTACAGTGAACGCACTGCAATTAAAATATCCGTTGCGTGCGATTCGTACGAGTGCGTTACGATGTAGTGAACGCTTACCTTAATACTAATGCGAGGTATGTTAGTCGTAAAGTATGGCTAGTCAAGTAATTTCGTAGGATAATAAAATAGCGAATATTTTTTTCTTAATCTAATGCAGAGAAAAAGAAAATGTTTATCCCAACGTAAGCGTTGGTCTATTATTATTCCGAGATACTTAACTTGAGGAGATTAATTTAGAATAGGACAGTTACAACTTTTATAAAAAAAAAATTTGGTTGTATAAGCAAGAGCGAATCAGGAAATTTCATACCAAGAGATGTTAAAAACTGTACAACCGTTGTTTTAGTACGATTTAAGACAAGTAGGTTGGAATCAAACCAATTTTAAAAAAAATTGATGCCTTTATTTGCATTAAGGCAAGTATGATCCCAAGTTTTACCTGCAAAGAGGACAACAATGTCGTCCACATACGAAAATATCTCACTATTGAATGTTTATAAATTAATTGCCAGTAAATCATTAATATGCTGTATATTAAAGACAAAATAGGACCAAGGTTATTCCCCTTTGGGATACCGATATTAATATTTCGAGTGCTGCTGAAGCCATTTATCAACTTTGGTTACATGTGTTCTGTTACTAAGGTAAGAAGCAAAGAATTTAAAAAAAATTTCATTAATTCCTTCCTTATTTAATGTTTCTAATACAGCAAAACCTTGCTAAAGCGTACCCTCTATAAAAAGGAAACCTGCAGAAACGAAAAATAAATTTGGAAACGGAATGATTTCCTGTGTAAAAGAATTCTTTAAAACGGAAAAGTGCCTGACGCGAAAACGGAATCATTTTTGGGCACCATTTAGGTAAAAAACCTGACTAACACGGATAATTTTAAGCGTAACTGTTGCTAAATTCTTTCAAACCATTTTTAATCTTGTTATAATACTGTACGAAGCATGACATAAATTTTTTGTGTGACTGTACATGCAATGATCTGAAAGACTTTCGCTATTCTTTATCAGGCGTTGGGGTGAAGCTTCTCTAACCAAGTCACTATTCTGTGTTTATTGTCAAGGACCCCGGGCAGGTTACTGACCTCCTGTACCGTTACTTCTTCCAACCCTCTTGCATTTTCTTTAATTTTTTCTCAGTTTTGTGCTAACAAACCAATACAGTGATAAAGGACATTGCGAGTAGAATAAAACTGTGAATAATTGTAGTGTAGTGTCAATTCAGTTTCACATTTTAGTTTATTTATTCTGAGTTTTGTGTTAATATGCCAATACAGTGTTGAATAACAGTGTGAATAAAGTAAAACTGTGCGATTTAATAAAAAAAGCCTAGATGGCCAGTTCCATCATGGACTAGTGGCTTCATAATTTAATGGAGCAATGAAACTTCAAGGTCGTAAGGTCATACTGTTTTTAGACAATGCTACCTGCCATCCAAGGATTGATTTGTCTAACGTGAAGTTAATCTATTTTCCATCAAACACAACTTCAGTTACACAACCGATGGATCAGGGCGCAATTTATACTCTGAATTGATGCAGGACGCGAAGGAAATTCTACAACGTTATCTTCAAAAAAAATCGCGGGAATGCAGTTTAAAAGAAATGTGGGGGCCAAGAAAATAGGACGCAGAGAGAGAGAAGGTAGGCTGCAATTACGTAAGTTAATAATTATGAAAATAAAATTCACTTTGCATGTACTGTAGTAACTTTTATTTCAAATTATTTCTTCATTGTGTTCTTTCTACAGTGAGCATATTCCAGTAGTCTATTCTTAGTTTTGCCATTTGTAAAACGAAAACCTGTGAAAACGGAAAAAAAAAATTCTGGAACGATCGCGTTTCGTTTCAGGGAGTTTTTACTGTAATATAAGTTGATTCACAGTATCAGAGGCTTTCATAATGTAAATGAAAATACCTAAAAATGTATTCTTACAGTCCAAATTAGTGATAATACTTTTGGTAACATTAAAGATCGCATCATCAGCTAAGCAGCTTCGTCTTTTATTCGATCTGAAACGTCGACAGCTATAGCTATAATATATAGGCCTACTCTAAAATGTGGAGATTTTTGCGACGGACTCGGCAAGATAATGCAAATTGCTCCCTTACTATAGTCTGTAGTCTGCAGTGCATCCTGTACAATGACGGAAGTAAATGCATGCTAGTCGTCTGATTCTGCAGAGCTGAATAAAGATGTATTGACGGCTGCCAGAAAATACAAAGAATATTGGCAAATGCCACTTACAATAAAACTCAGAGCTGTCAATTATATCCAAGTTAGGTGTGATAAGGACAGCTGCCGAGGCGTCTTTCCTCCTCCTCCTCTTCTTCTTCAACTTCTTCACGAGTCAGTATTTTTCATAGTAAGTTGCATTTGAAGCAGAATTCCTCAACTTCACACCACAATACGTTCAAATTATGTAACATTATTAAATTAGTCAATGTCGAAAATTATTTTAAAATGAAGATCTCACTTATCTCTTAGTGAGACATAATGGTGGAGACATTATGAAAACTACAAATCATTAAATTTCTTCACGGTTCTATTTTACGTCACTTAAAATAAAGGTCTCGCTCATGTAAGACTGAAATATAATGATGAAGGCATTACATATAACAAATATGATTAAATTTCTTCACTCTCTTATTTAACGTTACTTAAAATGAAGCTCTCACTCATGTAAGTCTGGAATATAATCACGAAGATATGAAATAAACAAAATGATATGAAATAATATACAAAATATAATTAAATTTCTTCACTCTCTTATTTAACGTTACTTAAAATGAAGCTCTCACTCATGTAAGTCTGAAATATAATCACGAAGATATGAAATAAACAAAATGATATGAAATAATATACAAAATATCATTAAATTTCTTCACTCTCTTATTTAACTTTACTTAAAATGAAGGTCTCACTCATGTAAGTCTGAAATATAATGACGAAGATATGAAATAAACAAAATGATATGAAATAATATACAAAATATCATTAAATTTCGTCACTCTCTTATTTAACGTTACTTAAAATGAACCTCTCACTCATGTAAGTCTGAAATATAATCACGAAGATATGAAATAAACAAAATGATATGAAATATATAAAATATCATTAAATTTCTTCACTCTCTTATTTAACGTTACTTAAAATGAAGCTCTCACTCATGTAAGTCCGAAATATAATCACGATGATATTATGAAATATACAAAATACCATTAAATTTGCAAAACAAGCTTTCAGGTATAACTCCCTGTAAATGTGATTTGAATAATTTCGAGGGAAAAATTGTTTTGGAGCCGGGCATCGAACCCGGGACCTTCGGTTAAACTTACCAACGCTCTATGTACTGAGCTACCCGGGAACTCTACCAGACACAGATCCAATGTTTCCTCTATATCCACAGACCTCAAAGTGGGCTGACAAACATCAAGCAACCAACATTGAGTGCACACTAACTCTGTGTGACTTAAATTGTGTTTTTATGTTAACGAACAGTGACGTGTATTATGCAAAACATGCAACTTTACAGGGTGTTATACCTAAAAGCTTGATTTGCATAATACACGACACTGTGCGTTAACAGAAAACCACTATTTAAGTCAGACAGATTTAGCGTGCTCTCAATGTTGGTTGCTTGACGGTTGTGAGCCCACTTTGAGGTCTGTGGATATAGAGAGAAAAATTAGATCTGTGTTTGGTAGAGTTTCCGGTAGCTCAGTCAGTAGAGCGTTGGTACATTTAACCAAAGGTCCCGGGTTCGATGCCCGGCCCCGGAATAATTTCTCCCTCGAAATTATTCGCCATTAAATTTTCACTCTCTTATTTAACGTTATGAAGACATTATTTATTCGAGTTTGAAATATATTTGAGATGTCATTATGAAATATACAAAACATAAATGAATATCTTCATTGTCTTATTTAACGTTACTTGAAATTAAGGCCGTAGTTATATTAGTGTGAGGTACAATAATGAGGACTTTATAAAATATACTGACAGAACTTCATTCAATTTCTTCACTGCCTTATTTAAGGTAACTTAAATTTAAGGCCGTAGTTATATTAGTGTGAGGTACAATAATGAAGACTTTATAAAATATACTGACAGAATTTCATTCAATTTCTTCACTGCCTTATTTGACGACATAAAATTAAGACGTTGTTCGGGAACTGACTTATCTGCGTAACCCCATTATGCGGTGTAGGCATAGTCAAATAAATATTTAAGTACAAGTCTCAGGATTGGATTTTCAGCAACTACTAAACGGTTACATAGAATTGGGGTCAGACTGTACACCGCTTGTATGGGGAAGGTTAAAGTAACAGCATAAATTTAGCACTCTAAAATAACTTTGATTATTTTTTCTATCTACTGCCTTTAAAAAATTGATATTGTAAATTTGAAGGTGCTGATCAATTATGAAATGGGTTATGACGACTTGGAATTAAGGGTGTTTGAGAATAAGGTTCTTAGGAAAATATTTGGGGCTAAGAGGGATGAAGTTACAGGAGAATGGAGAAAGTTACACAACACAGACCTGCACGCATTGTATTCTTCACTTGGCATAATTAGGAACATTAAATTCAGACGTTTGAGATGGGCAGGGCATGTAGCACGTATGGGCGAATCCAGAAATGCATATAGAGTGTTAGTTGGGAGGCCGGAGGGAAAAAGACCTTTGGGGAGGCCGAGACGTAGATGGGAAGATAATATTATAATGGATTTTAGGGAGATGGGATATGATGGTAGAGACTGGAATAATCTTGCTCAGGATAGGGACCAATGGCGGGCTTATGTGAGGGCGGCAAGAACCTTCGGGTTCCTTAAAAGCCAGTAAGTAAGTAAGTTACGTCCACTTGGAAATAATATTTCACTCTTCTTGCTAAAAGTAGCCTTTGCCTGATGCTGTGACGTATTTTGGATTAATGGTGAAAGTAATAGAGAAAATGTACATTGCAAATGCAAACTGAAGGCCTACTATGTGTCTGTATTACTGATAAAATATTGTAGAATGCAGTTCCTTATCGATTTAAACAATGTATCAAAATTTTTACAGTTCATTTTTGTTCAGATAAGTCTAGTAATATAGTACAAAATATATATAAGTTCAATCTTAAGACATATATCTTTGCAAATGTTTATTTGCTATGAATGTATTAAATATATATTAACGTTTTCGCCTTATTTGGCATCATCAGATATAATAAAATACGTGATCTGAAACTTGAATAAATTGATAAACAAACAGTATAATATACATGATAAATGAATCTTCATGAGTTTTATGTATGAAACTATATACGAGGCGCATCCAGAAAGTAAGTTTCCCTATTTAAAAGAAAAAGAACACACACTTTCAGGAAAACATTTATTGGCAACAGGTACAGCAATGTTTCAGCTATTTCAGAATTGAGACACTTGTCGTATCGTGGGATCAACTTTTGTATCCCTCTGTCGTAGAACTCTGCCGCCTGTGAATGGAACCAGCGTGTGGCAGACGTCTTCAGCTCTTCGTCGTTGCCAAAACGCTCACCGGAGGACAGGAATTTCTTGAGGTGCAAGAAAACGTGAAAATCGCTGGGATCAAGATCAGGACTGTAGGGTGGATGATCAAACAACTCCCAGCCAAATTTCGTCAAAACAGCTGCTGTGCGCCGAGCCGTATGTGGACGAGCATTGTCATGGAGGAGCACAACACCTGCAGTAAGCATTCCACGCCTCTTGTTTTGAATGGCACGTCGCAATTTTCGCAGTGTTTCACAATAACGGTCACCGTTCACTGTTTCACCTCTTGGAAGGAAGTCAATGAGCAGAATGCCCTTCCTGTCCCAGAACACCGTGCATATCATTTTCTGTACCGACAGCGTCTGTTTGAATTTCGTCCTGACCGGAGATCCACTATGCCGCCAATGCATTGACTGCTGCTTGGTTTCCGGGGTGAAGTGCGAAATCCAAGTCTCATCGCCCGTGACGATCCTGTCAAGGAACTCGTCGCCGTCATCGTGATACCGTTGCAGAAATGTCTGTGCTGCTCCTAAACGTTGCATTTTGTGTTCGGGTGTCAGGTTTTTCGGCACCCACCTGGCACACACTTTTTTGAACAGCAGGTGCTTAGTGACAATCTCATGCAACAAGGATCGCGATATCTGCGGAAAATGGCTGCCCAGCTCCGTAATCGTGAAGCGACGGTTCTCCATGATGCACTGCCGCACCAGCTCAACACGATCATCATTGATGAGGGACGGTCGCCCACTGCGCTCTTCATCATGGACACTTTGACGACCTTCGGAAAACTGCCTACACCAGCGACGCACCAGCTGGTTACGCATGATGTTCGGTTAATAGACCTGACAGAGCTGCCGATGAATTTCAATTGGCGCAATGCTTTGTGCATTAAAGAACTTTATCACCGACCGAACCTCGCAGGCGGCGGGACAAGGAATAAGAGCTTCCATTTCGGACCACTGCTGCCACGCTACTGGCACCAGGCGGGACCTGTCCGGCTGGCATATAATTGATACGTCATAGATCTGTTACGCATGCGCATTTGACACGGCTAATTACGCTTACTTTCAAGGGAAACTTACTTTCTGAATGCGCCTCGTATAAGGTTGTATGATTGATTTTAATATAAATGCAAGTTTGAAAGAATTGAAAGTAATTGAATATACATATAACTCATGTTACAGGTATGCATACAAATTAAATAGTGAGCAATTAATTATGCAAGTATCGGCAACACACATCTACAAACAAATAGAGGCACATATATATATACAAAGTATCTCCGTATATACAGTTCCTGGTAATTATGACTACGCACAACAAACCACCAATGACAACTATATTAACACGCATTAATATTAAATAGAATATTCATGTCCAAATCTAAGCGTACACATACAAAGTATCTCCGTATATACAGTTCCTGGTAATTATGACTACGCACAACAAACCACCAATGACAGCTATCAAATAGAATATTCATGTCCAAATCTAAGCGTACACATACAAAGTATCTCCGTATATACAGTTCCTGGTAATTATGACTACGCACAACAAACCACCAATGACAGCTATCAAATAGAATATTCATGTCCAAATCTAAGCGTACACATACAAAGTATCTCCGTATATACAGTTCCTGGTAATTATGACTACGCACAACAAACCACCAATGACAGCTATCAAATAGAATATTCATGTCCAAATCTAAGCGTACACATACAAAGTATCTCCGTATATACAGTTCCTGGTAATTATGACTACGCACAACAAACCACCAATGACAGTTATCAAATAGAATATTAATGTGCAAATCTAAGCCTACACATACAAATATCTCCTTATATACAGTTCCTGGTAATTATGACTACGCTCAACAAACCACCAATGACAGTTGTTCAAATAGAATATTCATGTCCAAATCTAAGCGTACACATACAAAGTATCTCCGTATATACAGTTCCTGGTAATTATGACTACGCACAACAAATCACCAATGACAGCTATCAAATAGAATATCCATGTCCAAATCTAAGCGTACACACACAAAGTATCTCCGTATATACAGTTCCTGGTAATTATGACTACGCACAACAAACCACCAATGACAGCTGTCAAACAGAATATCCATGTCCAAATCTAAGCGTGCACATACAAATTATCTCCGTATATACAGTTCCTGGTAATTATGACTACGCACAACAAACCACCAATGACAGCTAACAAATAGAATATCCATGTCCAAATCTAAGCGTACACATACAAAGTATCTCCGTATATACAGTTCCTGGTAATTATGACTACGCACAACAAACCACCAATGACAGTTATCAAATAGAATATTCATGTCCAAATCTAAGCGTACACATACAAAGTATCTCCGTATATACAGTTCCTGGTAATTATGACCACGCATAACAAACCACCAATGACAGCTATCAAATAGAATATCCATGTCCAAATCTAAGCGTACACACACAAAATATCTCCATATATACAGTTCCTGGTAATTATGACTACGCACAACAAACCACCAATGACTGCTATCAAATAGAATATCCATGTCCAAATCTAAGCGTACACATACAAAGTATCTCCGTATATACAGTTCCTGGTAATTATGACTACGCGCAACAAACCACCAATGACAGCTATCAAATAGAATATCCATGTCCAAATCTAAGCGTACACATACAAAGTATCTCCGTATATACAGTTCCTGGTAATTATGACTACGCGCAACAAACCACCAATGACAGCTGTCAAACAGAATATTCATGTCCAAATCTAAGTGTACACACACAAATTATCTTCGTATATACTGTTCCTGGTAATTATGACTACGCACAACAAACCACCAATGACAGCTGTCAAACAGAATATTCATGTCCAAATCTAAGCGTACACATACAAAGTATCTCCGTATATACAGTTCCTGGTAATTATGACTACGCACAACAAACCACCAATGACAGCTGTCAAACAGAATATTCATGTCCAAATCTAAGCGTACACATACAAAGTATCTCCGTATATACAGTTCCTGGTAATTATGACTACGCACAACAAACCACCAATGACAGCTGTCAAACAGAATATCCATGTCCAAATCTAAGCGTGCACATACAATGTATCTCCGTATATACAGTTCCTGGTAATTATGACTACGCACAACAAACTACCAATGACAGCTGTCAAACAGAATATCCATGTCCAAATCTAAGCGTGCACATACAAAGTATCTCCGTATATACAGTTCCTGGTAATTATGACTACGCACAACAAACCACCAATGACAGCTGTCAAACAGAATATTCATGTCCAAATCTAAGCGTACACACACAAAATATCTTCGTATATACAGTTCCTGTTAATTATGACTACGTACAACAAACCACCAATGACAGCTGTCAAACAGGATATTCATGTCCAAATCTAAGCGTACACACACAAAATATCTTCGTATATACAGTTCCTGGTAATTATGACTACGCACAACAAACCACCAATGACACCTGTCAAACAGAATATCCATGTCCAAATCTAAGCGTACACATACGAAGTATCTCCGTATATACAGTTCCTGGTAATTATGACTACGCACAACAAACCATCAATGACAGCTGTCAAACAGAATATTCATGTCCAAATCTAAGCGTACACATACTACGTCACATCAGAAACCACAAGCATATGTTCTGATAATGATTAATTATCAACATAAAACACAAGATTTGTAACATAGTATTACACTAATTATATAATATTTTAACACGTTTTACCCTTTGCAAATTTAAATCTATGATTTCTTTATTTTCATTCATAATCAAATTTTAATTGATGTTTTTATCACCGCCGATACTTGCATAATTAATTGCTCAATATTTAATTTTATGTATACCTGTAACATGAGTTATATGTATATACAATTACTTTCAATTATTTCAAACTTGCATTTATATTAAAGTCAATTATAACAACCTTATATATAGTTTCATACATAAAACTCATGAAGATTCATTTATCATGTATATTATACTGTTTGTTTATCAATTTATTCAAGTTTCAGATCACGTATTTTATTATATCTGATGTTGCCAAATAAGGCGAAAACGTTAATATATATTTAATACATTCATAGCAAATAAACATTTGCAAAGATTGAACTTATATATATTTTGTAATGTATCAAAAGCCGTTGTTCCCTTGTAAACCCCACCATTATCTCCACTGCTGTAACAGGATGTTATGTCCCAAACATTCTCCCTTTCATTTTTGTCACGTTCCTTGTAGAAGAACGTTCCCAATCGAAATGAATTATTCGTCACCACCCATAGAGTACACCAGGTTTCACGGAGAGCGCCGAAGCGAAAGTCTCAATGACGAAGATATCACGATCCAGTTTAAAGAGCCTGCGCAGACAGCACTTGCACAGTTACATTGCACCTGAACGAGGTGCAACTAACAAGGAGAGGACACGCTCTATATATCACCGAATGATATAAGATTGTGTGAGATGAAAGTACAAGAAGTACTCTTTACAGTCATACCTGGTATGGGTGGCCAATGATCCCTCGATGAAAGAGTAATGGAAAGGAGAAAAATTCTCTCCGGCGCCGGGATTTGAACCCGGGTTTTCAGCTCTACGTGCTGATGCTTTATCCACTAAGCCACACCGGACACCACCCCGGCGCTTATTCCTTCGGATCCCGGCCTAATAATCACTCATAACGAGTGCACCTCAGCACATGTGTGGACTTCGGTCCAACGTTCATAGACATCTATGACGTAGTGCAGAGGGCGGCCACTAGAGGGAACCCAAGAGTTGAAGCTTAATCTGAGACGATTCTGTCCGACGCCGGGGTGGTATCTGGTGTGGCTTAGTGGATAAGCATCAGCACGTAGAGCTGAAAACCCGGGTTCAAATCCCGGCGCCGGAGAGAATTTTTCTCCGTTCCATTACTCTTTCATCGTATGATGACGCAGAATATCAGCATGGAAATATCATATGTACTTCGGTACATTAAAATGATATATATGATATGCGTAAATCACTTCGTGATTTAAGACGGCGCTTATTCCGTCGGATCCCGGCCAACTAGTCACTCATAACGAGTGCACCTCAGCACATGTGTGGACTTCGGTCCTACGTTCATAGACATCTATGACGTAGTGCAGAGAGCGGCCACTAGAGGGAACCCAAGAGTTGAAGCTTTATCTGAGACGATTCTGTCCGACGGCGGGATTGTATCTGGTGTGGCTTAGTGGATAAAGCATCAGCACGTAGAGCTGAAAACCCGGGTTCAAATCCCGGCGCCGGAGAGAATTTGTCTCTGTTCCATTACTCTTTCATCGTATGATGACGCAGAATATCTGCATGGAAATATCATATGTACTTCGGTACATTAAAATAATATATACAATGATCCCTCGTTTTGAAAATATTGGCTATTGTTTGTGTCATACTTCCGTTAGGTGCTTAATAGGGAAGCATTAGACTGTGTAAAAGCGTAGCTGATATGGTTGGGTGCTGAGTTGTCATCCAGGCAATCCGATTTCGAATCTTAAGTGGTCTTATATTTTTTTCTTTTAATAATGATTAATAGTGTGATCACAGTAATCTATTTACATATATCATATTTCTCAATGTATTGAACGCTTCATCAAGTTTTAAACAAATTGCTAATTAACTAACATTGTATTGTAAAGGATAAACAAGGAAATATTGCTCACATAGGCAGGTCACTGGTGTCTGTTCTGTTTCTCTTCCACTTCATTTTGTGCACGATTCATTATGATAAATGTCATAAAAACACACAAAACATACACATTTCCTGCACCATTCACAGCAAATGAAAGAAGGTTGTCCACAGTCACACACATTTTTCCGCACTTCTGCTGCGAAACAGACATCCTTCACATTCACAAACACTTCTCGTTCGTTTATTAATTTTGATGCATACCACGCATATTTCAACATGGCTTTGAATATAGGAGCTGACAACTGAAAGTAAATTAAGGAGTGAATTTTGAGGGCATCCTCCCTTGAAGCAAATTGTCGTCCAGTTTGTAAAACGAAAGAGCTATTTTGCAAATATTTGATAAAAAATCTTCACCTGTCTAAAAAAAAATAAACATCGCAGGACTGGCATAATCCAGTACATTTGGGTGAAATCACTTTAAGGTTGTACGTTACTCCATTTTCTTCATTTGTAAATATTTCATCATACAAAGAAGGATTTACCTGTCCTCCCCACTAGTCCAGATTAGAAGAAATGGCTGCTTTTTCACATATGTCTTTATTACTTTCTCCAGGTATTACTTATGGACTTGAGATGTCAGCTTTCCTGATAAAGAACGTGTTACACATAATTATATTTCCGAATTTAGAAGTGAGTTCATCTACTTGAAGTTGCACTCTTGGGCCAAATTGCCCTTTTGGTTCTAATAATAATAATAATAATAATAATAATAACAATAATATCAAGTTTTAAAACATGGGAAGGCATTAGTATTCAAACTGGGGTTCCCTGGATGACAACTCAGCATCCAACCGTATGAGCTACGCTGTTACACAGTCTAATGCTTCCCTATTGAGCACCTAACGGAAGTATGTCACAAACAATAGCCAATATTTCCAAAACGAGGGGTCATTGGCCACCCACACCAGGTATGACTTCAAACAGTACGTCTTGTACTTTCATCTCACGCAATCTTATTTAATTCGGTGATATAGAGATCGTGTCCTCTCCTTGTAAGTTCATTGTCTGCTCTTGTAAATGGCATTGAACATGGATTTTTATTCGCTGGCAAGTTCTTGGCACTCCATCACTGACCTCAGCGTCCCCAACTAGGAGCAGTGGACACAAATTGTAGATCAGATTACAATCTTCGATGTTACTCCTCACAAAACAGAGAGAGAAAATCGAGGGCTGTCCATTTTCTTTAATTTTCAGTACAAGTCTTTCAAAATTAAAAACCTTATAAATAAAAAGGTAAAAAATGGAATCACAATGCAATCTCATTTTCAGATACCCTCGTATTACATTGTAACGCCATGGATGAACATAAAATAGAATGCGAAACATACTGAGTTTCCCGTAACACATTCTAGAGGCGCTAATGTAGAAACTGATCTTGCTGCCATCTGTTGGACGGTGGAGAACTATTACATCTAGCAGCGCACCAACTAGCGAAAACAAAAAATTATTACTCCATGCATTTAGCAGCGCACCTGGTGACGAAAATGAGAGTTTGATAATTTTCATTAGGTTTTTGTTTAATCAAAATACAGTACTGCACTGACAATAAGTGTTTTTATTCGCGAACTGAGCTATCCATTAGGACGTATGCAGTATATATTATACTGTCTACAGCACATTAGCTTACAATATAGAGAATGAAGTGAAATTGAAAAATAATCATACTATGGATATTTAAACGCGTTTTTTTTTAATGGTGGCCGTTCACTTCAATACAGGCTTCAGTTCCTTTGTGCATATTATCGCACTATAGACTATTGCATCTAATTCCAGTTACCAGTTTCGTCCTTCATACTAGTAACTCATGTTGAAATAATTCTGTACCTACTCTATAAAAGAGTACCTTACGTACTGTAAATTCAATCTTCACTTCTGCCCGACCCGCACAGATAAAATTACTCAGACATGCTATATACTGTCCATCCAAGTGGTTATTTCGCAGGATCATAGAAAGGGAGGAAATCACGTGACAGTTAATTACTTAACGACACCCTTTTAATTTAAATTATTTTAAAAAGGTGTGTAATATTACGTAGATGTCTAATTGTTAACAGAAATTAATGCCACTAGTATTTACAGAGGGGTGAGCAGAAGCGGGTGGGAGAAACCGGGATGCAACGTAGGCAAACGGACGGCAGTACCTGTGCGAAAATATGATTCAATATTGAAAGCTCTTTCGTCACTGCGAAACGCCAACATATTTCTGGAACATACTATACCCACCCATCAACTCAGTACTGTTTACTAGGCGACTTCGCCTGCATACGCGGTCTTGGTTCTGCATATAGTACGGTTGGAAGTTTACTAGTAGAGGGGTTGGGAGTGAAGTACATACAAAAATTCAGGTACAATAAAAAATCGAAATAAAAATAAAAAGATGTCCCTGTAGTACACACCAAATTCTATTTTACCGACGTCACTCCCATTGACGTAATGAAAGCCATCCGACGCATCAAGACAAAAGCCCAAGGGCCAGACAACATTAGCATATTACTCATACAGAAAATACAAGACATAGCAATACCTACAATTGCACACATATTCAATAGTTCCTTAATCACTTCAACTTTCCCTAAAATATGGAAGCAAGCTTTCGTTCTTCCTCTTCCAAAAGTCAAAGTTCCCACCGACCCGAACGACTATAGACCAATCAGTATCCTGCCAGCCATATCAAAAGCACTGGAAAGAATCGTACACAGACAAATTACTAACTACATGAACGAACACAAACTATTCGACAAGTATCAGTCAGGTTTCAGAGTTGGACACAACACAAGCACTGCTCTACTTAAAGTGACCGAAGACATTCGTGAAGCAATCGACTCTAATAAAGTAACAATACTAACACTTCTTGACCTTAGCAAAGCTTTCAACTCTGTAAATTTCGACCTGCTCACCCATAAATTGAGAAATCTGCATTTGTCAGAGACTGCTGTGAGTTGGTTCGAATCCTACTTACGGGAAAGACAACAATGTGTTGTATCCGGGAATCGAAGCTCTTCCTGGCTTAACATAACATCAGGTATACCACAGGGTTCGGTACTCGGACCATTGTTGTTCACAATATATGTCAGTGATATTACATCTCATGTAAGGCATTGTAACTATCACTTGTATGCTGACGACCTTCAATGCTACATCTCTTCCCGCTTAGATCGAATAAATGACGCTATAGATAAATTGAACGAAGACATTGACTCGATTGTGACATGGACAAAGAAATTCCATCTTAATATCAATCCTGGAAAGACACAAGCAATCATATTAGGACACAAACGGCAAACCGACGCTGTCAAGCACCTCGACATTTCCCCCGTTAAAGTAAGTACAGTGCATATCCCTTTCAGTTCTTCGGTAAAAAATCTTGGCATTCACATGGATAATAATCTCAACTGGGACATGCAAATCACAGAAACCTGCAGAAAAGTATATTCTATTATTCATGTGCTAAAAAGGATAAATGTTCATCTTCCCTCTTGCTTAAAAAAGTCCCTTGTGCAGACCCTTGTATTTCCCTATTTTGACTATGCTGACATTTTACTGACTGACCTTTCCAGCGACAACAAAATGAAACTTCAACGTGCTCATAATTTGTGTGTACGTTTTGTAAGCAATGTTCGTAAATATGATCATATTACCCCATCCCTGGAAGCAATAGGTTGGCTTAAACTAGATAAGAAAAGAAATTTACATTCACTTCTCTTTCTCTTCGAAATCTTGAACTCTTCTATTCCTTCGTACCTGTCGTCTCGCTTCACTTACCTTTCTTCCCACCACAATCTGAACACACGCTCTCGCCATGAAACAATACTAACAATACCATCCCATCGCACCTCTTCATACTCATCCTCTTTCACAATAGCCCTGCCAAGACTCTGGAACTCGCTACCTGCTAGCATCAGGGACTGTCGAAATAAAATTCAATTCAAACGCAAACTTACTAGGCACTTGGTCAGTAATTGAGACTCGTTCAGACATGGTTTCTTGTAAATAGTTCTTTTAATCTACCACAAAATATCTCAATATCCGGTAATTTCATCACTATAGAATTTTGTTATTGTAGGTTTAATTTGTAATTTAGTAAATACAAAAATATTCTTTGTTCTTAACTTCCATGATAAAATGTCTAGCTTTCATTAATCAGGTATTCTTGTCGTACTTTAATTTTTATTGTAATTGTAATTGTAAATTTAATATTAATTGTAATCTTATTGTTCATGTTATAGTTGTAATCCCCTGGTAGAGGGGCAGAGAAGGCCTGACGGCCTTATCTCTACCAGGTTAAATAAATAAATCTAATCTAAAAAAACTAAAAAAAAACAAGTATTTGAAGCTGTCCACTTGCTCTATTGCCGCGTTTAGAATTCGCAAGTTTATTTTCTTTATTAATTTAGGCCTATATAAAATGTTTAAATATTGGCCAATTTGGAATGGCTGAAAGTACAGAAACATCATCATTTGTCCGTCAAGGGAAAGCTGTGTCTTTTAGGCTTCAAACTGTTGAATAAGTTGTTAGAGGAGGACTTACAGCCTCAGCAAGTACAGATGTCACTGTGGTCTGACACAGCCCTTCATCTCTAGGAGCCAGGACGAAACTGGAGCAAATTCTCCATTGTGTCAGATAATGGTAGACTACATAGCCCACAATTCGGATACTCGAGTTGTTTTTGAACTGCAAGTTCCGGCGAACGTGACCCTCGCGGGGCGCGGCGGATCACGTCGATAAGTGATGTAGCCCCTCGGTGTAACGCGGCGCCGATTACACGGGGTTGCCATTTGGTTCCGCGGGCATGTCATCCATCACAATTACAGGGACCCGCAAGGAATAGCGACATCGCAGTGGCGGATGCGGGCTCTTCGACATCGGGCCACAGACAGTTAATCGACTTTGAAGTCAGAAAGGCACAAAAATGTATCATGAAGGTTAAATAATTACTTACTTACTTACTTACTTACATACTTACTTACATACTTACTTACTTACATACTTACTTACTTACATACTTACTTACATACTTACATACTTACTTACTTCCTTACATACATACTTACTTACATACTTACTTACTTACATACTTACTTACATAATTACTTACTTACTTACATACTTACTTACTTACATACTTACTTACTTACATACTTACATACTTTCATACTTACATACTTACTTACATACTTACTTACATACTTACTAACGTACTTACTTACTTAGGTACTTACTTACATACTTACTTACTTACATGCTTATTTACTTACATACTTACTTACGTACTTACTTACTAGCTTTTAAGGAACCCGGAGGTTCAATTCCGCCCTCACATAAGCCCTCCATTGGTCCCTATCCTGAGCAAGATTAATCCAGCCTCCATCATCATATCCCACCTCCCTCAAATCCATTTTAATATTATCTTCCCATCTACGTCTCGGCCTCCCCAAAGGTCTTTTTCCCTCCTGTCTCCCTACTAACACTCTATATGCATTTCTGGATTCGCCCATACGTCCTACATGCCCTGCCGATCTCAAATATCGGGATTTAATGTTCCTAAATTTGTCAGGTGAAGAATACAATGCGTGCAGTTCTATTTTGTGGGTCCCTATCACCACGGCATGGCGCGTCCTCAGGTTGCGGATCGAGGAGACGGCCTCCAGATATGGAGGGTAGCTGTGAATATATTGAATAGGCAGTCGCTGACAGTCGACGAGGGGTGGTCCTCCAGGTTGGGGGTTGGGCGAAGGGCTAACAACCCATCACCGTAAAAAATCAGCTTGTTACGAAACCTTCAAATAAGCCTCGGAATGGGACTGATTCTCTGGCACAACCACAGCAAAGGAATAAGGTTTTGAGATTTGGTACTTGGAATGTTACAAGTCTATATAGAACAGGGGGTGTGGTAACATTAGTATCAAAAGAACTAGCTAGATATAGAATAGACTTTGTGGGAGTACAGGAGGTTAGGTTAGATGGGAACGGCATAACACAAATAGGAGATTACTTGTTGTATTATAGGGAAGGAAACGATAATCAACAATTAGGAACAGGATTCTTTATTCATCAAAGAATAAAATCAGAAGTAAAAAAGGTCGAATTTATCAGTGATAGGTTATCGTACTTAGTACTTAAGGGTAGATGGTGCGATATCCTAGTTATAAATGCTCACGCCCCTACAGTAGAGATGGAATAATTAAGTTTCATAATTATGATTTGCGCGTTTTGCCAAAAATTGAGTTCCTTCATCGTGATGTCAATGATATCATCATAGCATTGAACTTTACTTCGAGGAACAACCGAAATTAAATAAAATCTGCTGTCGAGTTAATAAGTAAACTCTAGCTCAAGTCACCGGCCTAGCACAGATGCTAGCGCGATTTCCTAACGATCCGAGCTGCACTTTTGCGTGGGTTCGAATTTTGATTGGGCGAATTACTCGGTCGAGTTTTTTCGAGGCTCTTTCCAACTGTAAGATGAATGCCAGGTAATTCTAGGAAAATTCTTTTGGACTCCTCTCTAGAAATATCATATAGTATCGCGTTTAACGGCTGATTTAAAAGAAACTCCGCTGTCTGGATTAAACATAAAAGCCATTCTTTACAGTATAAGTTCAACAGAACGATATTATACTTCATTCATAAATTGTATCATTCAAATAGATCTACATAATATTTTCTAGTGTACAATTTCGCACGGGCTGCATAAAACTGTCCACACCTGTGGAGTAACGGTCAGCGCGTCTGGCCGCGAAACCAGGTTCGAATCCCGGTCGGGGCAAGTTACCTGGTTGAAGTTTTTTCCGGGGTTTTCCCTCAACCCAATACGAGCAAATGCTGGGTAACTTTCGGTGCTGGACCCCGGACTCATTTCACCGGCATTATCACCTTCATTTCATTCAGACGCTAAATAACCTAGATGTTGATACAGCGTCGTAAAATAACCCAATAAAATAAAATAAAATGCATAAGACTGTCGCGAGACACTACTGGTCCGAAAGCGGTCTCGTGCGCTTTGTCTCGGTCGTCCGTCTCGGCCGCTTGTCTCTGTCTCGCGCTCTCAAATGTACTTCATATAATTCTATAGGAAGCAGACAGAAGACGACTAGTCTCGGTCTCTCGTCTGTGTCGCCTGTCTCTGTCGCTTGTCTCTGTCGCGTGCATTCAAATGGTACCTTTGTAGTCATTTCTAAAACTGTTTTTCTACTTACGTAAATAGGGATTCATTGATAGTAACATCACAAAGTAAATCCTTGAGATAAAAGGAACGCGATTTTCCTTTGCCATATTTTTTTTTTATTTAGTGAGTAATCGACTTTGTTTGTAGAACAAATTGCAAGATCGTAGTAAATTTATTGGCACTTGCATCTCTTATTCACAGCACTGGGGGAAAATTATGTAAACAAACATGCCATGCTGCACGCTCCGCTCTGCAAAACGCTCTGCGACCTACTCATGCGGAACTCAGGCCTATAGAATGAGGTATGCGACTGTATTTCGGTAACAACGTTGCCGAACATCCATTGCTTAAAGTGATTTATTAATGATTAACTTATTAAAATGTACATCTTGATTACACAACTTTTAATACTATATCACTTTGGAATATGCACTACACAAACAAACCCTCACAGGAAACACAAACAAAAGGCGCCAAGACCAGCACCCACCAGTTCTGAAGATGGCCAATAACAGGTTGAAACTAGTTAACCAGGTACTGTAATTATTAAAATGTTCTCAAATCTTAAACGTGACAGAAACATTATGCAAAATATTTGTAGGAACTGAGAATTCTAATGTAAAGACGCTTATAAAACGTGATTTCAAAATGCGTTTGAAAGAAAATGGAATTGGATAAAAAATTGTTGTATAAAATAATTATTTCTATGATATTTAAGCGCTAAGGAACGAAATGCTAGAGGACTTCTCCATTCATACTTTGCTAAAGATTCGTCTCTTAAAAGAACTGTCATTGAGCATATGTTTTTTTTTTCTTATCGTGTTCTTTTTATAAAAATGCGTATAAATGTGTTACCTGCCAAATAGCCTACTTCTCTTGGGCAATGCCTCAAGTTATTCTGCAAACTTTCAGGAAGTCGGAACACGTCTGCACTTCAGTATTGTTTTGTGTGTAGGAGTTTGGTGTCGATATTTTGAAAGAGAATGGTAGTTAATGCATTCTTGCCCTCTTTTCGCTGTCCTAACGCTATGTGGTCTGCATTCCTTTCATGTTACAGAGCTGGGACGTGAAATGGTCCTGAGTGTTGGAATGGTAGTGTAAGCTGTGTTGTAGACGACTCGTTAGTTTTACATGCTACTGAAGCTGTATGTATGCCTCGCTGGAGATCTAGATGCTGGAACTAAATTCGAATAATCTGTTTTTAATTTTATTGTACTCTATACATTCTTCCGTGCGGAATAAGGTCTTCGGAAGTCCACCGCTGTGGACTAACGGTTAGCACATCTGACCGTGAAACAAGCTAGTCCGGGTTCAAATTCTGGTTGGGAGAAGTTACCTGATTGGGATTTCGTCTGAGGTTTTTCCTCAACCAATTGAAGCAGAATTGATGGGTAACTTTCGGCGTTGGACCACGGATTCATTTCACCATCATATGCCTAATTACTCGTCCTCACGTTCATCACCATCATCATCTCCCTTTCTTTTCCTAGATTTTTCTGGCTTGCTCTGATGTACTGTCTTCCTCCGACGAGTTTAGCGCTGGAACCTGAGGTATTCTTGCCATCGGTGCGGGGGGGGGGGGGTCGCAGGTAGATTCTTTTGTTGCTACAGCCAAGCCGAGCCGAGAGGAGTGGGAAGTATTAATCGTCCAAAAATATGCAGTCTTCAGTCTTCTCCCTGTTGTTAGCTACGTTAATATTAATATTGTATGAATTACTCATTAAATATTTCACCGTTACAAGTCATTTTTAAGGAAGCATGCTGTGGAAAATTTTTGGTTTTATTCTATTGGAATTTTAGAATATGTGTTATTGGTATCGTGAAAAACAGATTCCTATAATGTCATGCGAAAATCATTTGTTGGTGATACCTTAAGACACAAAATCAAGTAGTTATACTTCACAAGTTAGTTCAGCAGTACAGTATATTTAAATTGATTACTTTACAAATTTAATTCACTTCTATTAATCACTAAATTTTATAGTATGATTCTTCTTTTCATTTATATTATTGTAGTTGTATTATGATTTTTCTTTTTATTTATTTTTATGTATTTGTATTTCTGGTGGTGTGATGGCCTTAACTTCACCAAAATAAATAATAAATAAGTAGTAAATAAATAAATGAATAATAAATAACTAATAAATAAATAAATAGGGGAGAGTCGGGTAGTATCGGACATCGGGTAATATCGGACAGTGCGTTTCTTTCATCTACCATCATATGGTAGTACCTGAATGACATGGTTACGTTTCTCTATGCGACATCACAGAAACCTAACCATGTCAATCAGGTACTATCATCGTGTGGTAGATGAAAGAAACTCACTGTCCGATATTACCCGATGTCCGATACTACCCGACTCTCCCCTAAATAAATAAATAATATCTTCTACAATACTTTCCTTCTCTGAACACGTAAGTACGAATGGTTGTATCTCTCTCTCGCCAAAAATACGTTAGAAAACTAATAGGCATACTGCTCTCGTAAATTTGGCGAATGTTTTCAGTATGATTGTACTTCCTTCCAGACTGCCGCTGTCACTGTCCCCTCCACTCCAGTACCGCGCTAGACTAGTCGGAACCACATTCCTCTCAGCACCAAACTCCTCAGAGGATGACAGTAGAGTTGACTGCAGGCCGCCACAGAATTTGAACTCTGTGGATATGTGGTCATTCGTTGCCGATGGTAGTGCTATGAACCCAGAATAATCTGTAGCACGGGGGGCCTTAGGGCATCCACACCCTTCCATTACGGGTAGTACAATGAGCCCACTCGAGCAACCTGCGTGCGAGGAGAGTCCAAGTTCAGAGACTAAGATTACTATGAGTAATGCAGTGTAATTTTAATGTTGACGGAATATATTTTGTGCTTTGTCCTTGTCACAAAGTTCTTTTAACAAAATATTTAGTTCATAACTCATTTTGTAAACTCCCTACAGCCTGTAAATGCCCTTGTCTGAAAGAATCTGTAGATGTTAAATACCTGGGAATTATTGTTTATCAGCACTTGAAATGGGATAGACAAATCAACTTTCTATGTAACAGGATGTATAAAAAAATTTACAAATTTGTAAACCTTCGCCATTACTTGCCTGCTCATGATCTACGTTTGGTTTATTTGGCTATAGTTGAATCTGTTATCCAATATGGTATAACTGGATGGGGAGGCATTACAAGAACTGCTCTTCTTCCTCTAATTATGTTGCAAAAACGTATAATCAAAATTTGTTTGAATAGGCGACTGGATTATCCAACAAACTTGATCCATTCCGAATTTAATGTTTTTAGAATTGGCCAAATTTATAAATAGCGTACTTCTTAATGTAGGCCTAATTCTATCATAAAAATACAATTAAATTTGTGGCTCAGCCACATGATCATAATAGAAGACGAAATGAATCTTATTTGAATCCCTTTCAGTAGTATAAGTAGAGTATGTGAAAAATACTGCATTGAGTATTCCTTTCACGATGTAATTTAATTAAAAATTATGCAATATTTCCTCTCTTCCACTCAAAAAATGCTTACCAGATGTATACTATGCATTGAAATACTCGTGATCGATTTAGTTGATATAGATACTCGTGTTGCCAACGCATGAAAAGCAAAGGAAGATAGCGTGCCATCTTCAGAGTTTTAATTAAGTATTTTCGGTTTTAAATTATTTGGTCCAGGGCGCATTCATTTGTGTATATGCAAGGCATACCAAAAGCCTACACAAACCAAACCTAACCTACCACTGATGGTCGACTTTACCAAAACTCCCTTCAAAGAAATATCTTGTACTTGCATAATTGTACCCATAATGTTACGAAATGACTACAGATGGAGTTGGAACCGTAAGCTGCACCGTCTTCCATAATGGTTGCCGCGTAAACCCGAAATGGCTGCACGGGCTGTCTTTATTGTTAATTTTTCATATTTTCTGGTATATATGACGTTTTCTTCATGGCCTATAATCTTTTATATGGTCCTTATATTGTGTTTGGTGCAATAATAGGCCTAATAACGTATTTTTGAGTACTTCGACATCCTGCCTAGGACTCTGAAACCTACAGTAGCGTGCAAATTAATCCGAACAACGTAATTACTTATGCAAAACAATCAAATGGGATAAAATAAGGATCTAAGACATACCTCAGTAATCTATGTGGCCTCCCTTGTTCCTAATAACAGCTCTGAGACGATTTGGTATGGATTCCACTAATTTCCCACAAATATTCTTCATTTCTTCATCGCGAAACCATATACCAATGAGGGAAGAAATCATCTTTTCCTTTGTAGAACAATCCATTTTTTGCATTTGTCTTTTGCAAATTGACCACAAGTTCTCAATGGGGTTGGTGTCGAGTGAGTTGCCTGGCCAGGGGAGTACCTGAATATTCTTCTTGTTGAAGAATTCTGTAGTTTTTCGAGACGTATGGCATGGTGCCAGGTCTTGTTGGAACACACCTCTGCCATCCGGAAATGATTTTTACAGCTGGGGTACGATTCTGGTTTCCAATAAGTGAATATATTTGTCAGAATTCATCATTCCCTTGATAGGTATTAATGCTCCAGGCCCTTCATGTGTAAAACAACCCCAAAACATTACTTTAGGGGGGTATTTGGGTGCTTGTTGGAGATGAGCTGCTAGTACTTTTTCGGATCCTTTCCGTACGTAAGAAACACGGTGGCCGTGGACCTCGAAATGAGACTCATCGGAAAAAAGTACATTCTTCCAGTCATTCACTGTCCAGTGTTGATGTAATTTTGCCCATATTAAGCGTTTTTTGCACATAACAGGGGTTAGCAGTTGCTTCTTAATAGGCTTACGAGCCCTTCGTCCAGCTTCCAAAAGCATACGCCGCACTGTTGTGACGTGAATATTCGCCCCAGTGGTAGCCATTAACTCGCGGGTTAAGTCGACAGCAGTTAGTCTAGGATTTAATTTACTTTTCCTGACAATTAAACTATCATCTGCAGGTGAAGTCTTCCTTTTCCGGCCACAATTTCCTTTTTTGTGGGGTGTGATGGATCCAGTCTCCCTGTATCGTTTTATGATCGAATTAAAAGTAGCCAAACCGATGTGACATTCTGCAGCAATTTGCCCCTGCGTCATAGAAGAATGCTCTGCTAATGTTATAATTTTAGACCGTTTTCGTGGAGTTGTATCCATTTGTGAAGACGACAGAATGTACACAGGATTGCAGTATTAAGTCTTCAACACAACTGAAATGCTTATAAGTACAAAACGACAGGCAAAATGTCACATATTATAAAAAAATAATAACGACAGACCTTCAACAATGGAATTACACGTACTACAGATGTCAATTAAAGCGGTATGAGCAGCTGTGAGGCCAACAATGACAAAAAATGTAAAAATATGTCGTGTTCGGATTAATTTGCACGCTACTGTATTAAATTACTAAATAAATGAAATAATAGGTAATAAATTTAATTAATAACTAATAAAGGAATATACGAAATAAATAAGAAATAAATATGTGAAACAAGATATTTAGCGTACTTTCTTCCTTTCTATCCTTTTTTCTTTATTTCATTCTTTATTTCCATTTTCATTATTCATTTTCTCTTTTCTTTCTTTTACTTCTTTCTTTATTTTCTTCCAAGGTTGATGCTAGGGACACCTGCTGTGTCATTGACAATACGTTTTCTGATCATCGTACTATTTTATATGAATTTTATTGTAATGATGTATTTGGAAATAATTCTGTATATCCTAAAAGAATTTTTAATTTAACCATTTGTGAGAAATTTTTAAATATGGTGGCTGGAGAGGATTGGATAGATGTCTTCGAACTATCACATTTCTATGATAAATTTAGTTATTTTTATAATGTATTAATGTATTATTTTAACGTATGTTTTCCTGTCAAATTCTGTAAATCTTCTGAATCCTCTAGATACTGGGTTAACAACGAAGTTAAATATTCAAGCATGTATCTTAAGAAATTATTTTTTCTATCTAAAGTTTATCCGGAATGTGATATTGTTTATAAAAATGCTAAGCGTAACCATAGAATATTGGTTAATAACACCAAACGACATTACTACAGTAATATGTTGGATAATGCACTGAATAAAGGTAGTATGGCTTGGAAAATAATCAGAAAGGTAACAAATCGTCAAAATATACATGAAAATATTTCTCTGAAAATTGATGATATCACGAAAAATCCTCAAGATATAGTTGATAATTTCAACAAATTTTTTAAAGATTCACCAGCACAAGTTATCTCTCACTTAAATGGTTCTAATTTTGAACACAATGCTAGTAATTTTAAGTCTACTGACAAATCCATATATTTGAGTGAGTTTTCAGAGTCTGAAGTTCATAAAATTATAAAAACTAAACTTAAACGTAAATTCTCATCCAGCCCCGATGATTTTCCTTCTATGTTAATTATTACAGGTAGTGAGTTTATAATTAAACCACTTACATATCTTATTAACATGTCTTTCTGTTCAGGTATATTTCCAAATGAATTAAAACTTAGTAAATTTATTCCAGTCTTTAAAAAATCTGATAAATTGAAAGTGGAAAATTATAGACCCATTGCAATTGATAATACTATTTCTAAGGTTTTTGAATATTGCATGCTAGACAGACTACTCAAGTACCTGGATCGTTTTAATATTTTAGTCAATAACCAGCATGGCTTCAGACCCTCAAAGTCCACCAATACTGCAATCTATAGCGTATTCAATGAAATTCTGTCTGCTCTTGATAATGGTAAGCCTCCTGTTGGAATTTTTTGCGATCTTAGCAGAGCTTTCGACTGTGTGAATCATAACCTTCTTCTGGCTAAGCTTGAAAGATATGGTATTCGTGGGGTAGTTTTAAAATGGTTTGCCTCTTATCTTCAAAACAGATATCAATATGTGGAAATACTACACAAGGATCATAAAATAAATAATTTTACACATAAATATAGATCCAAGAATGTATATATTGATGTGGGTGTTCCTCAGGGCTCTGTTCTGGGCCCTGTATTGTTTCATTTTATATGTAAATGATTTACCTATGTATGTAAGAAATCATTTTATGTGTATGTATGCTGATGATACTTCTGTCATTGTAAAAGATGGAGAGGAACTGGATTTAGAGACAACCTGTTGTGACCTGTTAAAAGATCTCAAAACATGGTTTGATAGCAATCTGCTTCACTTAAATGTTAATAAGACCGGATATATTTATTTTCACAATTCTCAAAAGAGAAATTTGAAGGACATTAATATTTCTATTCAAGATCAATACTTACGTAAATGGGAAACTACTAAATTCTTGGGCGTTACATTTGATGATTGTTTGTCTTGGAGACCCCATTGCACAAGTTTAATTTCTAAGCTCAATAGCATTTGTTATCAAATCAGAATTTTGAGGACGGTAATAAATCACGATGTATTAATGTCTTACTATTTCGCACACGTCGAGTCAAGGCTTTCATACGGTATTTGTTTTTGGGGATCTGGAACTATGCTGAATGATATATTTATTGCTCAAAAGCGTATTGTCAGATGCATAGCGGGTGTTGACAGTAGGACCTCTTGTAGGGAACATTTTTTTATAATATAATATTCTTACTGTTTATGGTTTATACATTTTTAATGCTTTACTACTAATTTATAAAAATCTGTCTGATTTTCATCAAAATTGTGATTTCCATACCTACGACACTCGTAACAAAAATAGTTTAACTATTCCAGCTCACCACCTTACAAACACTAGTAGAACATATATGGTCTTTGGTATCAAAATATACAACAGTTTGCCTGATGACATCAAATATACAAAAAATTCTCTGAAATTTAGGAATTATATAAAAACGAAATTAATAAAAGTGTGTCCCTACAGTCTTGAGGATGCACTCATGGGCCCTTGAAATGAATAATGTTTTTTTTTATATTTGACTTATTTTACATTAAATTGTAATTGTATATATTTCACCATGTCTATGCATACTTTATGCCATCGACAATAAAGTTCTATCTATCTATCTATCTATCTATCTATCTATCTATCTATCTATCTATCTATCTATCTATCTATCTATCTATCTATCTATCTATCTATCTATCTATCATCTTTCTTTATTTCATTCTTTATTTCCTTTTCTCTTTCCTTTCTCCTTTTACTTCTTTCTTTATTTCATTCTCTATTTCCTTTTTCTTTATTCCTTTTTTCTTTCCTTTCTTCTTTTACTTCTTTCTTTATTTCCTTTTTCTTTTCTTTTTCTATATTTTATTCTTTATTTCCTTTTTTCTTTCCTTTCTCCTTTTACTTCTTTCTTTATTTTCTTTTTCTTTAGTTCATTCTTTATGTTCTTTTTCTTCAATCCTTTTTTCTTTCCATTCTTCTTTTACTTCTTTCTTTATTTCCCTTTTTTCTTTTTTCTTTATTTCATTCTTTCTTTCCTTTTTCTTTCCATTCTCCTTTTATTTCTTTCCTTATTTCCTTTTTCTTTATTTCCTTTTTCTTTATTTCCTTTTTCTTTATTTCCTTTTTCTTTATGTCCTTCTTCTTTATTCCTTTTCTTCTTTCCTTTCTCCTTTTACTTCTTTCTTCATTTCCTTTTTCTTTATTTCCTTTTTCTTTGTGTCCTTCTTTACTCCTTTTTTTCTTTCCTCTCTCCTTTTACTTCTTTCTTTATTTCCTTTTTCTTTATTTCCTTTTTCTTTATGTCCTTCTTTATTCCTTTTTTTCTTTCCTCTCTCCTTTTACTTCCTTCTTTATTTCCTTTTCCTTTATGTCCTTCTTCTTTATTCCTTTTTTTCTTTCCTCTCTCCTTTTACTTCTTTCTTTATTTCCTTTTTCTTTATTTCCTTTTTCTTTATGTCCTTCTTTATTCCTTTTTTCTTTCCTTTCTCCTTTTACTTCTTTCTTGATTTCCTTTTTCTATATTTCCTTTTTCTTTATGTCCTTTTTCTTTATGTCCTTCTTCTTTTTTCCTTTTTTTCTTTCTTTTCTCCTTCTACTTCTTTCTTTATTTCCTTTTTCTTTATGTCCTTCTTCGTTATTCCTTTTTTTCTTTCTTTTCTCCTTTTACTTCTTTCTTTATTTCCTTTTTCTTTATTTCCTTTTACTTTATGTCCTTCTTTATTCCTTTTTTTCTTTCCTCTCTCCTTTTACTTCTTTCTTTATTTCCTTTTTCTTTATGTCCTTCTTCTTTATTCCTTTTTTTCTTTCCTCTGTCCTTTTACTTCTTTCTTTATTTCCTTTTTCTTTATGTCCTTCTTTATTCCTTTTTTTCTTTCTTTTCTCCTTTTACTTCTTTCTTTATTTCCTTTTTCTTTATTTCCTTTTTCTTTATGTCCTTCTTTATTCCTTTTTTTCTTTCTTTTCTCCTTTTACTTTCTTTATTTCCTTTTTCTTTATTTCCTTTTTCTTTATGTCCTTCTTCTTTATTCCTTTTTTTTCTTTCTTTTCTCCTTTTACTTCTTTCTTTATTTCCTTTTTCTTTATGTCCTTCTTTATTCCTTTTTTCCTTTCTTTTCTCCTTTTACTTCTTTCTTTATTTCCTTTTTCTTCATGTCCTTCTTCATTTCTTTTTTTCTTTCCTTTCTCCTTTTATTTCTTTCTTTATTTCCTTTTTCTTTATGTCCTTCTTTATTCCTTTTTTCTTTCCTTTCTCCTTTTACTCCTTCCTTTCCTTTTCCTTTTCTTTTTTCTTTATTTCATTCTTTATTTCCTTTCTCCTTTCCTTTCTACTTCTTTTTTATTTCCTTTTCCTTTTCCTTTTTTCATTTTTATTTCCTTTTTTCTTTATTCCTTTTTCTTTCCTTTCTCCTTTTACTTCTTTCTTTATTTCCTCTTCCTTTTCCTTTTTTCATTTTTATTTCCTTTTTCTTTCCTTTCTCCTTTTACTTCTTTCTTTATTTCCTTTTCCTTTTCTTTTTCTTTATTTCATTCTTTCTTTTCTTTTCTCTTTCCTTTCTCCTTTTATTTCTTTCCTTATTTCCTTTTTCTTTATTTCCTTTTTCTTTATTTCCTTTTTCTTTATTCCTTTTTTTCTTTCCTTTCTTCTTTTACTTCTTTCTTTATTTCCTTTTCCTTTTCTTTTTTCTTTGTTTCATTCTTTATTTCCTTTTTTCTTTACTGTTTCCTTTTATTTCTTTCTTTATTCCTTTTCCTTTCCTTTCTTTCCTTCTTTATTTCTTATTTTCTTTCTTTCCTTCTTGTTTTCTTTCTTTCTTAGTTTTACATCCCTTGTGGTACCGGATTATAGACCGCTGCGGTGTAGGGTAGGGAAGATATTGTCTCTGAATCAACAATAGCCCACGGTATACGAGAAAGTGCAATCCTTGAGAGGTGTATGAAGAATAAAGCGTAGGATAAAGGACAGAAATGTACGAAGGAACTTTGACAACGAGAAATGTCGATCCAATAGTTTTCAAGAAATGCTTTAAGTTACAACATTTAGGCAGTAATCCTAAAACTGAGTTACTTCGCCACATGAGAGATGCTGGAAACACACAAAATTGTACTCTTCGTTATCTCGGTAACCATTCTTTCGTAAGAGAAGGAAACGGAACTTAATCAAGCGGATCTGACAACCTAGATTTAAAATATTCCCTAATTCTTGAACGAATTGTGATGGTCATGATGATGATAATTATAGTCCAGATTTTTATGTAATATGGACCCTAAAAATATGTACATAAAAACCACAAAACTTGTACTAAATATGTAATATCGAAATTGCACAGGGAGTTGAGAATTAAATTTTCATTGTTTCTTTAAAAACCCGTTTTATTTTAACTAAATTACATCAATTTCATACAAATTACACATTTACATAGGTCACGATATAGTTTTTGTTGCTATTTTAACGTTAATCAAGACATGAAGCGCAATGTGCTACAAGATATTCCTAGGCGCTTGCCTGCCGATCCGGAGTTGCTCTCGGGACCGGGTTCGATTCCCGCTTGGGCTGATTTTTTTTCGAGGTTTTCCCCAACCGTAAGGCAAATGTCAGATAATCTATGGCGAATCATCGGCTTCATCTTGCCAAATATCGTTTCGCTATCACCAATCCCATCGATGCTAAATAATCTCTTAGTTGATACAGCGACGTTAAATAACCAAGTAAAAAAATATATATATTCCTTCATATTTTCAGGAGTTGAAATTCAATCGGTGATTGGATAGTACGTTTTTATATACCGAAAATGATCTCTCGACATCGACTGAGGTTACTGGTCCATATTTAAACAAATGGATGTGGACAACAGCAATGTCTTCTGGAGGATAGCTTGTTTTTCCGATGAAGATCTGGATAACAGTAAATAAACTGGAGTAACCACGATTTCTTTCAAAGACAGCTTCCAATTTTCTCACGACTACCTACGTGGTTGTCTTGTCTTGAATACTGGAATATGTATCCCATTATGTGTTGACAACATTGGGTTTAAAATTGTATAATAGTACATTATTCAACGAGCCTATACTGAAAGTAATTAAGACGAGCGCAAGCGAGTTGCATAATATTCATACGAGCGTCTTAATTACCATTATAGGCAAGTTTCATACGACTTTTTATGCTCGACCATATTTCTAACTTGAAATTATTCAGATGTATACATTTTATTTGTATCTGACAAGATCGGAAGTGACCATGTTCTAGGTCGTGAATTGTGAGATGTGCGCAGACGCGAAAGTATTGATTTTTTTTTCCGAGGAACAATAATGTCATTGACCTTGATGTAATCCCGTTAAACTTGGTATAACCTTGATTATTAAATTCGACATTGAAAAACGATATGACAAATTGAATTTATTTGAATATTATTTACAATTAATGCTAATTATTATAGTAACAGAACATAACCTTCTGCGACAGTATTGGATTTCCAGCCTCCGTGACTTTTCGCTAATTCTCTTTCGATTGCATATCCGAGAGTAATCGATACTTGCGGTTTTATAACAGTACAAAGCTGACTTGTGATTGGCTATATACCTGTAAGCTGAGTTGTCATTGGCTGAACACCTGTACTTTAATGAGTAGGTGTACTTTAATGACATGCATTAAAGGACTACTACCAGGTGTATAGTTACTACATTTCGGCATGGTCGAGCATAAATATTTTTATAATTTCGTTTCAGTTTATGCTGAAATATTAATTTTCTTTACAAGGCATTTAATTAAACAACATTTGGAACAGATGTTAATTTTATGTAAATACACGTACTTATATTAAAATATGTATTTTTGTGCGAAATGTTTAAAAATATGTAGTATTAAAATTAAATTTGATGGTCTTACCAGCCTAATTCGCCAACATATTTAATTTTCACACAGATACATACTAAGGAAAAATATGGAATTGCATAAAAATCCGGACTCTGATGATAATGGTGATATTTTAAACCCTGTCACATGGAGTGCTGCTCCGCCACTGACGAGCTCCAGAATCTGAGTCCGTCGTCTTGTCCCGTCAAACAGAACTTATCCATCATTTAAGAAAACAGTGTGGCAGGATTCTCAGGCGTCGTTCATTAGCCGGACGCAAGCACCGAATGGATTTTACAACAGAAGTTTATCTGGAGGTTCAATAAAACATAGAAGACTGAAAAGAAGGTACCTTCATGTATAATACCAGTACATATGCATATTATTTAGATCATTCCATTGTTATGGCAGACAAAGAGAGATAGATGAGTATACAATCTATAAAAGCACAGATGGGAAGGTTAGTAACTTTTCGACAACTGCTGATGACGATGTTATATAAAAAGTCAGTAAATTTTGTACTTTCCAATCTCATAATTTCTGGGTGTAGGGAGTGAGTCATCAAAGTTTTCAGAATTATTTCGTTAAGACTGCACGTAATATCTGAATAACATACAGAAGACCTAACAGATATCTATTAACGAATATTATGAAGAAAAAATTACGGATTATTTTAAGTAACAACGAAATAAGAGCAATACTATTTAAGGGGGTACATATACACACCATTAAACATTTATAAATTTTATTTCTTCATATTCATAAGCCCTTATAATAATAATAATAATAATAATAATAATAATAATAATAATAATAATAATAATAATAATAATAATAATAATCCGTGGCGCTACAGCCCGTGAAGGGTATAGACCGACCACCCGACTGCTGGCCTCACGCCCATATGCCGAAACAGAGGTTGACGATCATCCAACCAGAATGGAGGTATCGTGTGGTTAGCACGATGATCCCCCCAGCCGTTATAGCTGGTATTCGCAACCGGATTTCGCTATCTATCGTAGCTCCACAAGTACATCACGATGCTGGGTGAGCACCGGTCCCCTACACTGGCCGAAATTTCATAAGAAAACTTCTTCTCCATCAGGACTCGAACCAGCGCGCATTCCGTAATGCGAGTCCTAGGCGAGATGCCTTAGACCGCGACGCCACGGCGCGGGACCCTTAAGCCATTATTTACCTACAAATGACCTTTAAGGAACGCGGAGGTTCATTGCCGTCCTCACATAAGCCCGCCATATGTCCTTATCCTGAGCAAGATTAATCCAGTTCTTACCATCACATCCCACCTCCTTCAAATCTATTTTAAAATTATCCTCCCACCTACGTCTCGGCGTCCCCAAAGGTCTATTTGCCTCTGGTCTTCAAACTAACATTCTGTACGCACCATACGTGCTATGTGCCCTGCATCTCAAACGTCTAGATTTAATGTTCCTAATTGTCAGGTGAAGAATAAAATGCGTGGAGTTCTACGATATGTAACTTTCTTCATTCTCTTGTAACTTCATTCCTCTTAGCCCCAATTATTTTTCTATGCACCTTATTCTCGAATACCCTTAACTTCTGTTCCTCTCTCAAAGTGAGACAACTTTTGTGATCCGTACTGCCTACGTCAGCGGTCATCAGAACACTGCACTCTCGGGCTAGCGTCTCTTACCCGCAACCCATTTCGGCGAGTGCTGATGACCATTGGCCTACGTCCTCCTCCATATTTCAGAGACGCAATCACGTAAACAAAGTTTTTCTGAACATGAGTTTATTAAAAAATATGATCAGATGGTTCCCATCTACCTACCACCGAGCCTTGTAGCATATAAGCACTACCAGTCAAAAGTTTTTGATCACCTATCACAACTATGAATTTGTGGTTCAAACAGGGATTTCGTTTTGAATATTCTGTCATATCATAATGCTAGAGAGAGAAAATATTTATTTTGTTCTATTTAGTTTTTCCGATGTGTTTGTAAATTGAAATAATATATATAGCTGTTTTCATAGCTGATCGAAAACTTTTGACCGATAGTGTATGTATGTATGTATGTATGTATGTATGTATGTATGTATGTATGTGTGTATGTATGTATGTATTTATTTATTTTTTATTTTAGTAGGTTATTTTACGACGCTTTATCAACAGCTTAGGTTATTTAGCGTCTGAATGAGATGAAGGTGATAATGCCGGTGAAATGAGTCCAGGTATCTCTTATTAGGGCCCTGTCTCTTATTTGGGTACTTCACCTTACACTACCAGTCAAACGTTTTTGATCACCTATCACAACTATGGATTTGTGGTTCAAACAGGGATTTCGTTTTGAATATTCTGTCATTTCATAATGCTAGAGAGAGAAAATATTTATTTTGTTCTGTTTCGTTTTTCCGAAGTGTTTGTAAATTGAAATAATGTATATAGGCCCCTAACTGTTTTCATAGCTGATCGAAAACTTTTGACCGGTAGTGTATGTTATGTCCTGTATATTGTGTATGTATGTATGTATGTATTTTTTTTATTTTAGTAGGTTATTTTACGACGCTTTATCAACATCTAAGGTTATTTAGCGTCGGAATGAGATGAAGGTGATAATGCCGGTGAAATGATTCCGGGATCCAACACCGAAAGTTACCCAGCATTTGCTCATATTGGGTTGAGGGGAAACCCCGGAAAAAAACCTCAACCAGGTAACTTGTCCCGACCGGGAATCGAACCCGGGCCACCTGGTTTCGCGGCTAGACGCGCTAACCGTTACTCCACAGGTGTGGACTGTATGTATGTATGTATGTATGTATGTATGTATGTATGTATGTATGTATGTAGGTATGTATGTGTGTATGTATGTAACTTACGTGTAAGCTCTATATGTATTCTATTGTGGGACTTGAATATGTATACGCTGCACAACTTATATTTAACTCTAAGAAATATATTTATGTGATTAGCTGAATTGATTCTACTGTGTAAATACTAAAATTGCTTTACAATGAAAATAAATTAAACATATTACTCGTAACTTATGAAGGTTTGGAACGAAACATTTACAAACAATGTTGCAGGAAAGAAGAGACAATGTAAGACGAAGCAGACAGAAGGAAAGGGGAGAAAAGGAAGGAGCAGAGCAAATTAGTAAAGGAATGTGTCTATGAGTGTCGGAAGAACGAATGGATTTGTGGTTCTTGTAGAGGCGCATGGTGTAAGATATGATCATTCATGTTTTAAATCGGAGTCTCAGAAGCAATACGATGTACTGAATTTGTTGCCGGTTTGTGCCGAAGATCGAACCCGGCCCCCTGGCTGAGTAATTGCCGTGGCGAGGAAGGATTTAATAAAAGAAGAGTGCTGGCTGGCTGGCGTCGCATTGCGCTCCCCGGTCACGGAGAGGCGGCACTTCAACAGCCACTCAACGCGCGATGAGGAAGAACAGCAACTTCGTTTACATGCCGTTGTTGTTCCGGACGAGGTTTAAGGGTACTTGAAGCCCCCGCCGCTTTCCGCAGGGATCAACCTCAAATTACGTGGAGGGGGTCGCAGGTCGTTGGGTCGTCGGGAGGGGCAGGAAATGGCTCGGACGCCCCATGATGAGGTTCCTCGTAATCCCCCGCTATTTCGTCGCTGCTAACAGGTGCTTTGTATTCAGAAGACGCCGCCGGTGCTGTAGTTTTAGCCACGGCGCTTTTGTTTAAAAAAAAGTGAAAAAGCACTTTTTGATGTTTAGTGTGGCAGAGTTGGTCATGGCACCGTGTCACAGGGGCTTTGCACTAAGCCTTCTTCTCGACGCGTGATTTACGGGCGAGTATAAGGAGACGGCGCCAACTCATAACGTCTGGTCTACGTTAACTTTGCAGCAGAAGCAGACGAGAGGGGGCATCAGTGTTCCCACAGGCACGGTGCATGCTTGTGAGCCCGAACTGTTCCGCTGTTCGGTAAACAGTAACAGCACCTCCACATAGAAATGATGTTCATATATACAGGGACAACATTTTATTTTTACTAACATTTTTAATATTAACCTGGCTATACCTTTAGAGACCTCAACCTCAATTTCAATAATTGGAAATTTATCCTTCGAAGAGGTGGAAAAATTCAAATATCTTGGAGCAACAGTAACAAATATAAATGACACTCGGGAGGAAATTAAACGCAGAATAAATATGGGAAATGCATGTTATTATTCGGTTGAGAAGCTCTTCTCATCCAGTCTGCTGTCGAAAAATCTGAAAGTTAGAACTTATAAAGCAGTTATATTACCGGTTGTTCTGTATGGTTGTAAAACTTGGACTCTCACCCTGAGAGAGGAACATAGGTTAAGGGTGTTTGAGAATAAGGTGCTTAGGAAAATATTTGGGGCTAAGCGGGATGAAGTTACAGGAGAATGGAGAAAGTTACACAACACAGAACTGCACGCATTGTATTCTTCACCTGACATAATTAGGGACATTAAATCCAGACGTTTGAGATGGGCAGGGCATGTAGCACGTATGGACGAATCCAGAAATGCATATAGAGTATTAGTTGGGAGACCGGAGGGAAAAAGACCTTTAGGGAGGCCGAGACGTAGATGGGAGGATAATATTAAAATGGATTTGAGGGAGGTGGGGTATGATGATAGAGACTGGATTAATCTTGCACAGGATAGGGACCGCTGGCGGGCTTATGTGAGGGCGGCAATGAACCTTCGGGTTCCTTAAAAGCCATTTGTAAGTAAGTAAGTAATACCTTTAGAGAACCGGAAACACAGATTGCTCCTCCTTCCACGACTGTAGTTCGATGATACTGGCGTAACACACAAACAAATCACTTTACTAGGTATAGGAGGGAAGAAAAGTAGTTCATCCATTTACGTAAAGTAGGAAATATCGCGATTTTGAGTTAGATAATTTTCATTAGGTTTTTGTTTAATCTTAATACGGTACTGTATTAAGAATAAGTGTTTTTACTCACGAAGTGAGTTATCCATGCGAACGTATTCATTATGCAGTGTATATTATACTGTCTACATCACATTAGCGTACAATATAGAGAATGAAGTTAAATTGAAAAATAATCATAATATGGATATTTAAAAACATTTTTGAAAATGGTGGCCGTTCATTTCGAAACAGGCTTCAGTTCTTTTGTGCATATTATCGCACTATAGACTATTGCATCTAATTCCAATTGCCAGTTTCGTCCTTCGTACTAGTAACTCATGTTGAAATAATTCTGTACCTACTCTATAAAAGAGTACCTTACGTACTGTAAATTCAATCTTCACTTCTGCCCGACTACACAGATAAAATTACTCAGACATGCTATCTAGGCTACTGTCCGTCCAAGTGGTTATGTGGCAGGATCGTAGAAAGGGGGAAAATCACGTGACAGTGAATTACTTAACGAGGCCCTTTTATTTAAGTTATTTTAAACAGTTATATAATATTACCTAAACGTCCAATTCCTAACAGAAATTAATGTTTTCAGAAAAGAGCTAAGACAGCCCTGCTTTTACAGAGGGGCGAACAGAAGCAGGTGGAGGAAATAGGGATGCGACGCAGGCAAACGGACAGCACCTGTGCGAAAATATGATTCAATATTGAAAGCTCTTTCGTCACTGGAAAACGCGAACATATTTCTGGAACGCACTATACTCACTAACTATACTATATGCGGTCTTGGATCTGTGTGTAGAGTACAGTTGAAACTTCATTAGTAGAAGAGGTGGGAGTGAAGTACATTCAAAAACTCAGGTACAATAAAAATTGAAGTAAAAATAAAATGATGTCCCTGTACAACACAAGAAACCGTGACCTTTTTGACATACCTAAGTGTAGGCTGACTAAAACAATGAATAATTATTTTATTACATCTCTAAAAATAGCAAATAAATTCCCGAGATATCTTTTTAATCTGCAAAGGAAGACTTTTAACAGACTTGTCTCTGGTTGGTTAATCAGTAAACCATTTTATGAAATTAATGAGTTTTTTAATGTCAATGTTGTTGAGAGTTTTTGAATTAATTTTATTGTTTTGTTTTTTTATTACTGACTTTGTCAATTGCACAATGTTGTGTGCTCTGACTGTACAATACTGAATATACTGAATTTTTGCACATGGCTAACGTTATAGTGAGGGTCACATAAGAACAGTTCCTAAACAGCAAATATTGTCATCTTGTCAGTGTTGCCAACTGTTACCAGATATCACACGATCCTACGTACTAAATGACTTATTTACTTAGCGTACTTTACGTTGGAAGGTTATTCTAAATAATTCAATAATTTGTAACATTTTCGTAGGCAAACTATGCGAGAAAGGGATCAACTTGTCAAGTATTTTGTCTGGCAATACGAAATTTATTGATTTGACTAAACAATTGACTCACGAGACCTAACCAAAAGATGTATTTTGTTTGACCACATGAAATTATTAGTACTAACTCCGAAAACTTACCTCACTATAGTTTCGAATTGTAAACACAACACATAAAATAACTATTATATATACTGATATTAATTAATTATTAGTATGTTCATATTTCACTACCTTCCAGTAACTGGCTCAGAAATCTAGTAAAATTTTAATTTCATGGAACTCCAGTACCGATAAATATTGTTGACATTTGTCTCAGCTGCCAATATACCAGTTACAAAATCACTACCATTTGTAGTATTTGTCAGTATCGAAATTCGAAACGAAGTTGGCAAAAGAAACTTCAATCTGCAAACTGGAAAATCATCAAAAACCGCTAGCATATGTAGTAATGGGGGAAAAATGGTTAGGTTTCACCCTTAGGGTATGAAGTAAGCCGACCCGGACTATACATTCCTTCCTTCCGAATAAGATTTTAGATCAGACATGAAGATAATCAAAGCATGCATTTGCTCACTGTGGTGTGCGAGACATAGCTACTTTCGACACCATCACTCAATACACTCGCAGTAGCACTAAATGGAAATGTGTTTAGTGTTATGTTAAATGAAAAAAATAATATACAGCGTGTTAACTAATATGTGGGAAACTTTTAGAGAATCGATAGACCCTAAAGCAGGAAAAATAAATCATGCAAATATACTGTATAGTCAATTTTCTTTTGTATTTTTAAATACAGGTACTTTTAAGTTCATACATATTTGCTAAGATATTACAAGACAATCGTTTTATAGTTGGTTACTAGTAGTCGTAGTAGTAGCAGTAGTATTTAGTAGTATTTATTTATTTATTTGACCTGGTAGAGATAAGGCCATCAGGCCTTCTCTGCCCCTTTACCAGGGGATTACAACTATAATATGAAGAATAAAATTACAATTAATATTAAATTTACAATTACAATTACAATAAGAATTAAAGTACGACAAGATTACCTGATTAATAAAAGCTAGACAATTTATCATAGAAGTTAAGAACAAAGAATATTTTTTGTATTTACTGAATTACAAATTAAACCTAGAATAACAAAATTCTATAGTGATGAAATTACCATATACTGAGATATTTTGTGACAGATTAAGAGAACTATTTACAAGAAACCATGTCTGAACGAGTCTGAATTACTGACCAAGTGACTAGTAAGTTTGCGTTTGAACTAAATTTTATTTCGACAGTCCCTGATGCTAGCAGGTAACGAATTCCAGAGTCTTGTCAGGGCTATTGTGAAAAAGGATGAGTATGAGGAGGTGCGATGGGATGGTATTGTAGTAGTGTTTCATGGCGAGAGCGTGTGTTCAGATTGTGGTGGGAAGATGTGTGTTCAGAAATAACGCTTTCTGTCTGCCATACTATTCACCGATTAAGCATAACTTAGCAGAAATGGAGTGCAGAACTTCTACAATGCTCGTGTATGGGCTGACGAAAATCCACTTGAAGATTGGAAGCAAGACACGAACTACAGTTTAGCATTATGTATGGGCTGAAATAATTGGTGATAGAGTAATAGATCCTTTCTTTAAGCTGTAACATTGACAGGAGCATCATACTATGAATTTTTGAAGAAACATTAAAATGTTTTGCTGGAAGAAGCTCCATTAGATTTAATTCACCTTAAATCGTTCATGCATAACGGAATCCGCCTCATTTTTCTTTTGTTTCTAAAAAGATTCTAAGTTAGCGATTCCGTATTGAGTGCTAGGTCATAGGTGGGACTGCAAATAAAACTCAACGCAAAATTTCATCCTGGGAGCGTCTTACAGCCCTGATTTGGAGCCTAGCGATTTCCATATGTTCTCAGCACTGAAGGAGTTGGAAGGTCGTCGTTTCCAGAACGATGTCAGCAGATACAACAAACACCCGAAATATGAAAAGAGAGTAAGACAGGTCATGATGTGGCACTTGTGAGTCTGTATTAGAACTCATGGTGGCCATTTTTTCTATAGAATTATGCACGAATTTTGTAAACAAATATGTGCAAGTAAAGTTGTAACATGCGAACATGTAAGAACTAAAATGTACATGTAATTTTATTGTATAAGAAAGCGAAGTTTAGTATATATTGTTAGATGAAATTATTTGCTTGTTTTTAGGTTTTGTATCCATTCCCCGAATGTTTCCTGCATATTATTGTACACCCTATAAAATATTTAACTAAATCTTGAAAATTTTCTAATATGTCAGCGATTTATTTCAGTCGCTGTAGCAAAGAAATAAGCTTGTCTTAAATTTTGGGATTTCCATATTTGGGGCATTTTTCTCCTTATGTTAGCCGCATATCGACTTCAAAATTTTTAAGTTTATTTTCTCATTTTAAGCATAAAGACAATTACGGATATAATTATTAAAAAGCAGATCCCAATTCATTGTAACACTGAGAAAAATTAATTACCTAACTTTAGTACGAAATAGAGCTGCGCAGAAGAAAATCTTCTAGGTGCTTCTAAATTAAGAACCTCATCAACGTAAAATGGCGTGAAAACAAATGATTGAGGAACCATGAGAAACACAAAGGTGACTTACCTCTCATAATTTCTAGAAAAATGGCAATTTTCTCTGAGAACATATTTCACTTCATACCAGAAACTGCTCCAAATTAAACGTACTTCCTTTATGACGGATATTCGTAAGAGCTAGGGTCGTCTAATTCCAAAAAAAAAAAAAAATCGTTTACAGCTTCTAAGCCATAAAATTTGTGTCAAGATATTTCGATTGGTCGATCTGGTTGGCGAGTTGATATAGCGCAGGCCTTCTATGCCCAAGGTTGCGGCTTCGATCCCGGGCCAGATCGATGGCATTTAAGTGTGCTTAAATGCGACAGACTCATGTCAGTAGATTTACTGGCATGTAAAAGAACTCCTGCGGGACAAAATTCCGGCACATCCGGCGACGCTGATATAACCTCTGCAGTTGCGAGCGTCGTTAAATAAAACATAACATTTAACATTTATTTCGAATGGAGGCAAACTCTTCAGGTAGTAGGCTAATCCAAAACAACTCTTTGTGAAGGCATATAGTCTCTGTCGTTTTATCTATTATCGGTACTTCATTTGTGAAAGCTAGGTACTCAAAGAAAATGCCGTAAGAGCTGATTTAGAATATATCTTAATTTCTGTATATAATTGCCCGTTAATGTTTTAGTTGAAATGATCTCATTGCACGTGTATTATTTCAAAAAATTAAACATGAATTAAATAGATGAAGTAGTATAATAAAACCAGCTGTAAACAAACAAGAAAGCGGTCGACATGTCTAGAACATCAGAGAAACTGAAAACATGGGTATATATCCATGACAATCTCGAATAGATTCTTTGCTGCATTACCTTAATCCTATTTCTTTGTGAAATTATGAAGTAAAAAAGTCGTTAGAATAAACTGCTATTAATGTTTGTTTCTTCGAGGGAACAGAAATGCCTTTCATTAAGATTTTTGCAGGAAAACATACGTTATCATGAATTTATTTCGAAGTAAACGTGCTTATCCAAAATAGGGATCCACAACGGAAATGTTAGCTGAGGAGAAGCGTATGATTTGTCACTTGCTCAAGTTGTGTCTCTTGACTGGGAGAGGGGAAATGCGACCGGAATCAGAATGTGGTTTTTTTGGATTAAGATCTGAGGCTTTATTTATAAATCATGAAGTGACATGTCGTTTATTGCGTGGGAGGGTGATAGGGTAATGTAAAGGGTGTGGTAAGGGAATAAAACTTTTCATCGCAGAATGTGAGGGACAAGCTTCCCCTCGACTGATAAAAAATCAGAGTTCAAAATTCGTTGCAAATATCCCTCCATACTCATGTTGTCTCTTATATGGAAAAAAATGAATATGCTAGCGAAAAAAACTGTGTTAATTGCGGTAAAACATGAAAACAGTTCTAGTGCTATTAAAAAAATTACTTTAAATTACTGTACACTCTTAGAAAAAAAAAACACAGTTTTGTCACACATATACTTTACAAGTCCCAGAAAAGAGTCAGTGCGCATGATCGGAGGACGAGCGACATGGTTCACAAGAGAACGAATAGTTGAGGTAATAAAATTAGTTTTGTTTTATTGTACAGGGACATCATTTTATTTTTACTAACATTTCTAACATTAACCTACCTATACCTTTGGATCAACGATTAAGAACCGGAAACACGTTTTCTACCTCCTCCCACGACTGGAGTTCGATGATACTGTCGTAATATACAAACAAATCACTTCACTCGGTATTGGAGGGAAGAAAAGTACTTCATCCATTTACGTAAACTAGGAAATATCGCGATTTTGAGTTTGATAATTTTCATTAGGTTTTTGTTTAATCAAAATACAGTACAATATTAACAATGAGTGTTTTTACTCACGAACTGAGCTTTCCATGCGGACGTATTCATTATGCAGTGAATATTATACTGTCTACAGTACATTAGCGTACAATATAGAGAATGAAGTTAAATTGAAAAATAATCATAATTTGGATATTTAAACATATTTTTGAAAAAGGAGGCCGTTCATTTCGATACAGGCTTCAGTTCTAATGTGCATATTATCGCACTATAGACTATTGTACGTAATTCCAATTACCAGGTTCGTACTTCGTATCAGTAACTGATGTTGAAATAATTCTGTACCTACTCTATAAAAGAGACCTTACGTACTGTAAATTCAATCTTCACTTCTGCCCGATCCGAAAAGATAAAATTACTCAGACATGCTATCTACTGTCCTTCCAAGTGGTTACGTCGCAACGTCGTAGAAAGGGAGGAAATCACGTCACAGTTAATTGCTTAACGAGGCCCTTTTATTTAAATTATTTTAAACAATTTTATGGGTATAATATTATGTAGACGTCCAATTCCTGACAGAAATTAATGTTCTCAGAAAAGAGCTAAGACATCCCAGCCACTAGCATTTACAGAGAGGCGAATAGAAGCAGGTGGGGGAAACCGGGATGCGATGTAGACAAATGGAAAATGATGCAATATTGAAAGCTCTTTCGTCACTGGAAAACGCGAACATATTTTTGGAACGTACTGTTTACTATGACCGTAAGGCTACTGTGACTGTATATGCGGTCTTGGATCTGTGTGGAGGACGGTTGAACTTCATTAGTAGAAGGGGTGAGAGTGAAGTACATTAAAAAACTCAGTTACAATAAAAATTGAAGTAAAAATAAAATGATGTCCCTGTATATCAGATCATGGGCACTACTTTCTTTCCGGAACTTATGAAGTATCTGTGCGGCAACACTTTTTTCTAAGACTGTACACTAAATTAAGCTTATTATACAGGTCCCGTGTTATAATGAATTAATTGTAGACAGTGGGTTTTTTAAGGATCAAAAAATTACGATTTTGTGCCTAAGATCGGCTTTTAAACTAAAAAATAAATCCGAGGCGTGGCAGCCCACGAAGGGCCATAGACGACCACCCAGCTGCTAGCCTCACGTCCACATGCCTTAGGAGAGGTGAACGATCATCCTAACAGAACGGAGGTATCGTTAGCATAATGATCCCCCAAGCCTTTAAAACTGTCTCGATGAACCGGATTTCGCTACCTTTCGTAGCTTCCCATATTCATCACAATGTTAGTTGGGCACCGGTTCCATACGCTGGCTGAAATTTCATGAGAAAATTCCTTCCCCGTGAGAATTCGAACCAGCGCTTATTCTGTGAAGCGTGTCCTACGCATGATGCCTTACACAACGCTACAACGCGAGTCACTTCTCCATTTAGGCCTAAGAAATAATAAATAGACTGTAATAATTTTCTAAATTAAATAGAATATTGAAACACACACTAAGGAAACTGTAATATCCATTTAACGTGCATACTCAGGAAATATACAGGGTGGAAGTGAAATAACCCTGCAAGTTTTAGAGCAAATAGCTCATGTTGTATGTAACAAAAAAACACAGTAGTGACAGATTACGATAATGATTTAAAGGTAATATCCAAATCATTATCTGAATCTGTCTACAACAATATTGTAACAAAATAATACAATATAAATATTTGTTGACTTTAATATAACAGTAAAACAAGTTACCATATTGGTGGAAAGTTCATAGTTTTCTCAGAAAAATGTTTTTTTTCTTCCAAATTCAGTGAAACTTCCCTTAACGAACACTTCCTAATAGCGGACTCCTCTCAATAGCTGACATTTAGAATTCCCCTGCAAAATAACATTGGCCCTTATGATAAAAATTCTTCCAAATAGCGGACATTCTCTATAACGGACACGGACACTGAAATGTATCTCCCAACAACAATTAAAACTTCCAAATAATGGGCAGCGTGAAAGAAAAAAAGAAAAAAGACGGTTGTAAATTAAACGGAATTCTAACGGAATTCTTTGCGACAATCATTATCGTGCATTTGAACATTATTGTACTTTATTGAAGGTAAGCAGCACATTTGTTAGTTGTGATACTGTACGTGAGCAGTCCGTACTTTCTTAGTTTGTCAAGTTGAGTGTTCAGAAGTAGTCACATTAAGAATGTCACAAAAACGTAAACGTTTGTCACTAAAAGAGAAAGTGGATATTGTAAAGCATAGTGAGAAGAAGAAATTAAGTGTTCGTGAGCTGGCGACAAAGTTTAATGTGGGAAAAACTCAGGTTAGTGAAATTTTGAAAAACAAGGATTTTATTTTAAAATCATACACTGACAGAATGCAATTCTAGATTTCTTTGTGTAAGGTGAAGTGGTATAGTGACTGATGTTTATTTCATTTACAAAACATTTACTGGTACGATTTCTCTCAGAATGAATACTGTAAACAATCTCACTGTCTACTGTACTATACTGTAAAATATAGTGTTGAATATGTATGAGAAATTTAAATGTACTCTATAGATAGTAGCGATTTCCTAAATAGCGGACACTTCTCTATAACGGACATTAAATTTTTCCCCGGCAGTGTCCGCTATTGGGAAGTTTCACTGTATATAATACCCTCTTATTCGGTAACTATTGCGAGTTCCATCGTGATTCTTGTCTACATCGGTAAAAAATCTAACAAAGAATCATTTTTCCCTATATCGTATTTCAATAACGTTGGCGGTTTCCGTGTAAATTTAATTTAAAAACCACTAATTGAAAGCCACTGAACGATGCAACCACATCGCTGAGTTCGTTGACCTCTTACATTTGTATTACGTTACGAAAGGAGACTGTTAGCGGCGAGGTTGCCAGACTGCTGTAACTTCCAACTTAATTTTCTAATTAACCGTGCAGTTAATCACAAAACGTAATATGGGTTTTCTATTCATTTAAGTGTACCCTATCGTCCCTTTCAATCTTCAGGGAAATTTCGCTTCTAACCTGTAGATATTCCTGCCCTTAGTTACCCGTAACGCGATAGCTCATGAAGGGACAATGACTGCCACTCGACAGCTGACCTCATGTCCACATGTCTCACCAGAGGTGAACGATCATCCAAACAGTACAGTGGAAACATATAGTCAGCATATTGGTCCCCGAGGTGTTATAGTTATTTTTTTCGAAATCGAATTTCACTACCTAACTCAGGCCTATTCATCACGTTTGTGGTTGGGCATCGGTCTCATAAACTGGCCGAAATTTCATGAGGAAATTCCTTCCCCATGAGGACTCGAACCAGTACTCATTCCGTAACGCAAGTCCAGACGTGATGCTTTATTCCACGACGCTACGGCGCGAAATGTCTGTTCTTATAGTCATTTTAACATAGACTATTATTCTCTATAATTTTTTTTGCGCATACTTGACTTGATTCATTCACTCAAGCGTCCCCATCAATGGAGAAGTACCGAAACTGTAGCTCTTTTAGCCGCTATATGCGTTGCTCTTGATGCACCATTTCAGGCGAACTACATAGCACAGCATGATTAAAGGAGCAATGGTGGTATGTCGATAGAGGAAACGGGAGTACTTCACGAAAACCTACCACCAAACACTGTCTTTATCCAGCACAAATTCCACTTGGACCCACTGTGAATTGAACCCGGATTAACAGCATGGGAATACGACGCTTTGATCGTTCGCTAACGGTGAACCTTACACTTTATAGTTTCCTTGACAATAATTCGATGGCTGAGAACAGACTGTTCTAAGTCGAACTTTTTATAAGAAAGAAATCTGTGTTTCATTGTGTTCCAGTTCTCGTCTGCATATATGAATCTAACGAAATTGTAAATATTCCTCTCCATAAGGTTGCTATGAAGCTCTCCTGAAAAAAAATAGTAAAATGGACTTGGAACAGTCTGGTTCTGGGCCATCGAATTATTACTTGGGGACTTGTGTCGTGTGCATGAGTAAGGCTACCAACTCGTTGAAGGCTACAGGTACAACGTACACAAAGCTCACGCTGCAAGTGCTCAGGGACAGTCGTGTGTACTAAGAAAGCGGCCACAACTAATGACAGGAAGACGGACGAAGAAACTGTTATGTCGAAGCCAATGACATTCAGAGAATTAAAGGTAAACGGTCTGTTTGAGGAAATAGAAAATACGTGTTATTTCGAATGGGTATTATAGAAGTTTGAAAATACATTTTGTTTTAAATTTAAGATACAGAATTTCGTGGAGAATTCGGAGGAGATACATTATTTTTTCGAATGGAGAGTTTATATTTTGTAAGTTGTGCCACACACAAACTAGAGGCTAGAAACGGAATTCATTGAAAGGCATTGTAGTCCCTCAAATTGTAGAAAAGTCTGTCCATAGCCATGGATCGAGACGTAGAGGGGCTTGCCCTAGTAGTGACACACTAATTGAAAACTATTTTCGAGAAAAATTTAGGATATACTTATCTTTCTCAGATACGAGATCAGCTAGCAACTGCTGAAAATCGAACAGAAAACAGTAACAGTGAAAACATTCAGTATTTTAAGTCTGCTACCGAAAAATCTTCGAATGTAGATAGTCATACATTGTAATAAAATGTACACAGCAGAACAGTAAATTTGATATATTCTCATGTTTATTTTTATTATATATATGCTATGAAATTACGTGTTTCAACCTACCATAATATTATCAATATGTTGTTGCAGCCAGAAACCACTTTTGTAGCAGACCTGACAGTACCTCCGTGCTGGAAGCGGGAGTTTGTTGACATTGAAGTCCGGTCGCTTAGTCACGTGCAAAGACACAAGTCCCCAAGTTCCGAGCTTTGATTATTAAGCATATTTGTAGATGTAGGTCTATTACGCTGAAATTTTGGCATTTAACACACAAAATTAGTTTGATAGCGAAGGATTCACGGGACAATGTTTCAGCTTTCGAAGAAGATGGAGTCCACACCTGTGGAGTAACGGTTAGCGAGTCTGGCCGCGAAACCAGGTGGCCCCGGCTCGATTCCCGGTCGGGGCAAGTTACCTGGTTGAGGTTTTTCCGGGATTTTCCCTCAACCCAATATGAGCAAGTGCTGGACCCCGGACTCATTTCACCGGCATTATCACCTTCATCTCATTCAGGCGCTAAATAACCTAAGCTGTTGATAAAGCGTCGTAAAATAACCTACAAAAATAAATAAAATAAGATGGACAGGGAATTCAGTTCTACTTTCGTTTTTCTTTTCAGTAAAAATAACGGCAACACACGAACACTTGAGCCAGGGGTTCTACTGAAGCAACACACACATGTATAAAATCAGTTATGTTAACGTCTTGGTTTTAGTTTTTCTTATTTAACGAAGCCGTATCAACTACGAAATTATTTAGCGTCGATGAGATTGGTGATAGCGAGATAGTATTTGGCGAGATGAGGCCGAGAATTCACCATAGATTACCTGGCATTCGCCTTACGGAAAACTCAACTAGGTAATCAGCCCGAGCGCAACTCTGGATCGGCAGGCAAGCGCCTTAGCCAACTGAGCTATGTCGGTGTTAACGTGTAAGGGCCATATTCATACACATTTTTAGCATGGGTTTCCGGTGGATGATCAGCGAACTAACATTTTTCGTGTTCATAAACCAGTGTTAGCGATATATGATATGAATCCTGTACAAGTAATTACTCGATAGCCGGGGCTAGTTTAGCACGCTCGTAGCGCGGGCTAGCGAAATGTCTATGCATAGCACCTTTAAGCTTTATCTGCTCGTATCACTGGATTGTTTCTCCCTCGATTCCGCAGCGTGTGATGTCCTTCAGTCCATCTCTGAACTTTCCCTCGACCTGACTCAGTAGACACGATGTGAGGTAAGTCCCGTAACATGGAGTTGGTACGAAAGCGGATGTTGTCTGAGCAACAAAGAACGTGTTCACGGCGATCAAACTTCGATCTCGTAAGAGGATTGTATCTCACGACCGTGGTTCTCATACAGCTATAAAGATTCTCCTGAACATCTGTGCACAACCGTATGGGCTTCCTACAGCATAAAGTCAAGAAATACTTTGTTACCCTTGAACGGTGTTCCTTGAATTATTTGTTGGTTTAACGATTTTTATGGAATGGAGGCTTTGGCTTGGCTTGGCTTGGCTTGGCTTGGCTTGGCTTGGCTTGGCTTGGCTTGGCTTTTCGAGGGCTCGAACCGGGACGTGTCCTCACGTTTAGGCATGCTTCAGCTCATTGTGTGTTCTATACATATACCGGTATGCGATTATTGTCCAAGTCCGCCAACTGGCCTGGGTGGCATTCGTGAATTCGACGCTGACAGGTCTGCCATCCTGCCTCAGCCCCTGATAGAGCCAGGTATCATCCGCAGACAAATAGCCTGATAAGCTCAAGGGCCCGGAGCCTCAAGCCCTTCGTATATCAGCATCGGAAACCCATATTACCACAAGACATCAGCCCAGTCTATTTTTACTCTTACAGATAATAGATTACATGAGGGGGAATTGGAGAGTGTTGGTGGAATGATAGACGGATATGGGAATACCCCGAGACAAAAACGCTTTGCATCGTTTGCATTCTCCACTACAAATTCCATCACGATCTAGCAGTGGATCGAACTGTTTCTCGCCTGCATTAAAATTCAGTCATTATTTTGCGTAATGGGGGTTAACAGTGAAATTCGTGAAACCATACTTCGTTCTCAGAAATGGAATTTTCGACTTTCAGAAAGAGAGTCTCAAAAGGAGAACGTATCTGGAAATGTCAAAAATCAGTTTTTGTTTCTATTTAGTGTCCCCGCGACAGGGAGGACGAAGGTGCAAAGGACCTAATCCAATAATAATAATAATAATAATAATAATAATAATAATAATAATAATAATAATAAATTTAACATTTTAAAATTCCTTTTGAGACATACAAATTTCAAATGCCCTAAGTCCCTTTTTTCGATTTTAACTTGTTTTATCCATAATAAATGAAGATAAATAACATAGGTCCTTCAATAACTGTCTATTTTTAACCTAATGCATAATACAAAAGATTACATTAGGTTATACACATAAAACATATATACGACTAGCGCTTTCGCTATTAAGATAGCATCTTCAGGTCTGGTTAGCATATTATGAAGCTTTTTACATAAAGACATAGATGGACTGCAACATAATGAAATGTAATAAAGTACACGACGTGAGAAAAAATTTACAATATTAAGATAACTGTGCAAACAAAAGACAAAGTAAAATAATTACTTGAAAAACAAGCAAATGGTTGTCATATTTCAAACCTCTATAAGGTCTAGATATTAAAATTATAAAAACTATGCCTTGAGATAAAAGTCTGTAAAACATGTGTGCAGCTTATAAAATATAACAGAGACGGTTAAAACAGTAAAAAGTTGCAAGTCATCACGACGTATACTGGGTGTTCATTTCAAAGTGTGTCATGACGTCACTGTAGATGAGTCAGCGATTTGAAGCGAGTTTCAGCTTTTGTGTCAGAGAAGTTGCCTATTAATCAAGACCTTCAATCTGAACTTGAGAACGTGTACGGTATAACTTGAACGTCGTAGCAACAGATGGCGGTCTGTACGGTCTGTGTGCTACCATAACCTCTTTCGAGCTGTGTTTTGCGCGGCCAAGTCTTACGCAGGATATTTGTTATCATCGGTTGCGTAAGGCAACATTCCACAATACAAATCAAATGCTCCGTGTCCATGTTGACCGTCGAAGTTAATGTCAACAAATACGTAAGTATTTTTATTTTATTGGGTTATTTTACGACGCTGTATCAACATCTTGGTTATTTAGCGTCTGAATTAGATGAAGGTGATAATGCCGGTGAAATGAGTCTGGGGTCCAGCACCTAAAGTTACCCAGCATTTGCTCGCATTGGGTTGAGGGAAAACCCCGGAAAAAACCTCAACCAGGTAACTTGCCCCGACCGGGAATCGAACCCGGGCCACCTGGTTTCGCAGCCAGACGCGCTGACCGTTACTCCACAGGTGTGGACACAAATACGTAAGTAATCGTCTTAACCCTCTCCCCATATCTCGACAGTAAGAAAAAACTCACCTCATTACATGTTTCGAAACAGTTCACATTCCTGCCACTACCGGCATTACCGTAGGTATCGTTAAGTACTCTTCAGAATGAACGCCGTACTTGCTAGGCAACTTCTCTGGCAGATAAGTAATACACCTCTGCGGAAGTGTAGGAAGATTGAACTCTCTAGGCTCATCGACTAGCCACGTGACGGCATACAGCGAGCCATGACACACTTTGAATTGAACACCCAGTAGAATGGCAGCGTGTAGTGAATCTGCAAGAATCAATAAGAAATGTTTTAATAAATTTTCATAATTTCATTATGTTGCATTCCATCTATGTCTTAATGTAAAAAGCTTCATAATATGCTAACCAGACCTGAAGATGCTATCTTAATAGCGAAAGCGCTAGTCGTACAGATGCCTCAAACTAGCAAGCTGTCTCGTTCGCGCAGGCGCATAGAGCACTTCTCCCCTACCACTGTCCGCCTACTGCTGTGCACTGTGGACTAGAACGGTACAGCTCAGTTCTAATAACAGTTGAGAAGGCTGCATAGGGAGGGTACATCTTGAATACATTGTCAAGCGGTCAACTTTTCAGATAATATGACTATACCTGCGTATCGGAGCCTAGGTGGGCCCCCTCCGTTAGCTCTACTACTTCCCCTTTCCAGGCAGCTTCCTAGTTTGAGGCATCTGTATATGTGTTTTATGTGTATAACCTAATGTAATCTTTTGTATTATGCATTAGGTTAAAAATAGACAGTTATTGAAGGACCTATGATATTTATCTTTTTTTACTTGTTAACTTGTTATGGAAATGTTATGTTTTATTTAACGACGCTCGCAACTGCAGAGGTTATATCAGCGTCGCCGGATGTGCCGGAATTTTGTCCCGCAGGAGTTCTTTTACATGCCAGTAAATCTACTGACATGAGCTTGTCGCATTTAAGCACACTTAAATGTCATCGACCTGGCCCGGGATCGAACCCGCAACCTCGGGCATAGAAGGCCAGCGCTATACCAACTTGCCAACCAGGTCGACACTTGTTAACTTGTCGGACCAACATGCCTTTCAAATTTTGTTTTATCCATGTTTTAATTTATCCTTTTCGAGCGTATAGGTAACTGTAAGTTTATTTAACAGACTTTTCCCAAGTCTTTACTTACTGTTTGCATATGTGTTTTTTTTTTCCAGCGGATTTAAGGGAGTGAAATTTATTTTATCAGTTTTGTCATTTTTCTCATAACTTGTCAATTGGACTTAGGCCAGTTTGGAATCCATCTCTTCAATTGTGACATTGTTGGTGATCATAACAATGATTATATGATGAAGGTAACGATTGTGAAAATTGATGTATGTTATGACGAAAATGATGACGATATGATGAAAATAACGATTATTACAATGGATGTTGGTGATGACAACAGTCTGACGATATGATGAAGGTAACGCTTGTGAAAAATTATGTAGGTGATGACAACAATGATGACGATTGTTGCTGCTGATGATGACGATAACCTCCACTCATTAAGATCATCAGTTGAGGATTACCCAGTTATATAGGAAAAATAATTTAAGGGTTTTATTTCATTTTGTGACACGTGATTTTTCTACTTTTATCCTCCTCAATATGGATTTTGGACCACTGTGCTCAATATGCAGAACCTTTAGTGTTATGTACACAAAACAGAATTATATATACAAGAATCTTGATATTCTTCACTTCAGTGATTACATAAATAATTTAGGAACCAAAGTCCTACCCTTTATTTACGAACATTCCAACGCACTGATACGGACAACAATCAGATTAAAAATAACCCGTAATTATCAATCAAATGCACTCAAATATATGCCACTTCTCCAACCAACATTCACAATCCTTCAGACTTCTCATCTGTTGGCAAAGATATAGCCAATTAGCATAAATTAATTATCCAGTATTTCACATCAGTACTTCTTGAAAAAGGCGAGGGTCATAAACATTGACCTGAAACTTATAGATAAACGGTCATATAAAAAAGATAAAGAAAAGGTCTCTAGAAGCTGTGACATAGTTCAAGTTCAAACCGATAGGTTCTCGGAATTCTTTTAATATTCGTGTAGTTCTAATAAAAATATAATAAATAATTATAAAATATTGTCTCTAATGTTATTCTCCATCTGTCCCGAAATAATATCTTAATATTCTTTTTATCTTCATTCACATTTCCATCAGCCGATAGATAGTATATAGGCTGTGTTAGAAATTCTCACAAAATCTGGGAAAACTAAGGCTTTTTCGGGAAATAGAATAAAGATTATGCCGCTACTAATATGCCGTAACATGTCCGTTTACCACTGCATTTTTAAAAAAGAAATATAGAACATGCTGAAAGTGTAACTTAGCCTACTATATTTATTAAATTTTTGTTATTATTAATTATTATTTTATTAGATTAAAACTTCAAAATATTAATCAGTTATTGGAAGTTCATGCATTGTCGCTAGATTACGCCTACTAGTACTTTTTTGTTATCTATCCTCCAATTTTTTGTTATATAAAAAAATTTGTTTCCATTCATAGGAAAAAAATGCATTCATGCATTTCTTTTCTTACTTTTACTTTCACGTCCTAAAATCATCGTTTTTAAATAGACGACCGATTACATGTCCCGAATTGCATAATTATTACTTACCGAATATACTAAATTACGATACTGTAATATTGCAATTTGTCTCTCACATTTACCATCCTGTAACTATATTGTAGTCCTATGATCCACTCTATAAAGAAACTGCAGCAATCTCCAATATCGTTAGTTTAAAATAACTATAAAGTATTTTAAACCTTTTTCGCCTATTTTAGTCACACATTTATAAATTGACATTTAATCCCTTGCAAGTGAAGTTTCTCTTTTCACATCTCTGTTTCTTCATGAGAAATAAAAGATATATTTTGGGTGTTGTCTTTTTAATTTTACTTCTATTGGTATTCGGAAAAAATAATAAGGAAATGCGTAACAGTAACGACATTGATGAACCATTTTTTATTTTTCCTTTATACCGAGGAGTCCAAAGTCTTGCACTGCAGCCTGAAGCTTACATCTGCTTTCTGGGGAATGGTTGAAGTCCGAATAGTCACATTCCTGGTAGATATCGTGACTCAGCAAAGTGGTGTCATCTGTCGATTTTAGCCTTGTGAACTCGAGATCCAGTGAAGTCCCACTGAGGAGCCCTTTCACTCCCCTATTAGTTTAAAGGTAAGCTTTCACTACATCGTATCGGACGAATCGGACGAATCTCACGGATCGGAAAAAGACTATCTTTGCTGTAATTGTTACGTAACCGCGTTCACTACATCGTATCGGACGCATCACCTCACAGCAAATCCGTCC